>NW_006159512.1:6939184-6969447 GCF_000334495.1 Tupaia belangeri chinensis
GGTGCCCAGCGACATAGCCATTACGCTAACTGCTGGTTCCCGCGCCCGGTGTGAGTTTTAAGCCACCGGGTCCGGGACGTGAACTGCGGTCGACTACATGGGAGTCCAGCGACATAGCCATTACGCTAACTGCTGGTTCCCAACAGCACCCAATCTAACAAGGGGGCCAAGGCGCTCTCTCGGCTCGTACAACCTTGACATCTTTGTACAGGTGCACGGGCTCGTAGTCGATGTTGTTCTTCAGGAAGTATTCATTCACGCACGACAGCAGGGTCATCTCTGGCAGCGAGAAGATGTCCATGAACTGCTTCATGGTGTTTCCGTGAGAACTCTGCAGAGAGCGAGAAGCACTTTAGGGGGACCCAAGACCGTACCGGCAACAGGGCTAGGTACAAGAGAGTGCCAGGGAAGGCAAGAAGGCTTTCCATCTACCTGGGGACTCCGCACTGGCATTCAGAGCCCTCTCTATGACAAAAGGAAAACCCTAATGGAAAGTAGCATAGAATGCTTGCCTGAACCTTATGATTCACCACACAGCTGATGTCTCACTCTCAGCAGAACCGGGTCTTCCACAGGAAAACTCTGAACCCTGCCGCACCCTAAAGTCCAACCACACTTCCTTACACACCCTCCCACGTGTGCGGCGTGTAGCCAACTTCCAGTTCTCACACTCGTGAGACAGAGGAAGGCTGGCAGACAGATGGCCGCCCATGCAATGGCAGCAAAAGCCGCTTAGCTCCTCAAATCAGAGCACCCCTTACAGTCCGTATGTCGGCTCGCAAAAGAGCCTTTCTCTGAATGGTTGTCTTGCTTAAGTTCACTAGCAAACCGGGCATCTTCCATTTCACTTTGACAATGCCAATCAATACACCTAATAAAACCAGAAGCAACAGTTTGGAGAGGGGTGAAGGAGCCACAGAAGTTAGAAAAGCGAAAGTTCCCCTTCAGATAAAGGGCAGCTGGGTACCAGCCATCTCTGTCATTCTGCAGCACGCCAAGGGGTCAGGGGCAGAGGCAGCTGCACTGTGGCCCCTAATGACTCACCCCAGAAAGGCGGCTACGCCGAGACCCAGTGGCAAACAGGGATGGGTACAAGGGAGGTATAAAGAGCCTCCCTAGGTAGGGAGAAATGGTCATGAAAGAACCTGGGGGTGACTCTTAACATACTGTAAATCATCCTCAAACCCAGGTTCTCTCAAAGCACAATCTAGGGCCAAATGGCACAGCGGGAAGTCGCACGCTCAAGGCTGAGCCACATGGGATGGTTCTGCGTTCATGTCCAGAGATCTCCCTGAGTATGCCAGGTACATGCATGCCCTGGATCCAGGGCTGGCTGGGTCTGGGGATGGATGGTGGCATTGAGACCCTGTTGGGGGTGCTCTCTCTCTCCCTCTCTCTTACTCGTGGAAGAAATAAACTTTCTCAAAAATCTCCAGTTTCCTTATCAATTCCCCATGAGCAGTAGGTGAGTAATTAAAGCTGCTGCTGGGGCTGGCAAGTGGCATGGTAGTTAAAGGCGCTGGACTCCCACATGGCCGACCACGGTTCAAGTCTCAGACCTGGTGACTTGCTTTCTCATTTCCTCTCTCTCTCTCTCTCTCTCTCTCTCCTCTCTCTGTCTCTCTCTGATCAAACTGGAAAATAATAATGATAATAACAGTAATAAAATAAAGTTAAAAAAAAAAAGCTGCTGATTCTACGAGGCCACGTTTCAAGAAAGAAAAAGACTGGCTGGTGTAAATTAATAAAGGGCTTCTCGTTACCTTCCCATAGAAGTCGCTCATCTGTTCCAAGGGCACGTGGGACCCCTCGTACATTTCAATGACTTCTTCGTCGGGGACAACACTGAGGCCTCTGGAAAGATTAGACAGCATCATTAAAGAGCTCACTGAGCCAAAGCCATCATTTTCAGACCTCGGCCCGCTGCTGGTATTTTTTAATGGGGGTGCGAGACATCACTGTCACCAAGATGAAGTGTGCCACCAGCAGTGGCTACAAATAAGATACCAGCACTGTTGCTGCTGCTGCTGTTCTACTGGCAACCAAGCAAAAGCGATACTGGCTGATACAGCCCAGCCCCACTGGGGGCCAGGGGAAGTACACTCACCACTCACTTAATGTTCCACAGTCCTAGAAGGGGCACTACTCTTCTTCTCATTGCCCAGCAGAGGCAACTTAGGCACCAAAAGCTCACATCACCTGCTCAAGGTCACCAAAGCAGAAAGGGATGGGTCTGGATCAGAACTCAGGTTTTCTGGCTGCTGAGCCACCCAGAGCCAAGGCTGTTTAATGACTTGCCTTGGGATGGCTCTTTATTTTCTGTTTCTAATACATTAAGAAAGAGAAAGGCTGTTTTTGTCTCTACTAAACTCAGCCTCCTGTCCTCTGTCACCTTTCTCTAGAGAGATGACCCCATACACTTTGTGACATAGAAGGGTATATCAAAAACCAAAGTAACACCCATCACTGCCTGCCTCTGGAGTTTGCAAATGACTCCAGTTCCTCCCAATAAAGGGGATGCCATGACCTTTGGAGTCAAAGTGGACTGGGTCTCCCCGTGCCTGTGCCACCAGCGACAGGGCAGGTGCTTTCACCTGCTCACCTGGACCTGCCCACCCTAGAGAGTCCTAAGGGCAAACACCCACTCCTGTCCCCTTCTCTACAGGGGACTGTGCTTGAGAAATCAACCAACAACTAGGAACTACAGGAGGAAGAGCATGGGCAATGTCACACTGTACCACAACAGGGCATAAAGACTCAAGAGAAACTGTGGTTAGTGATACACATGAGGGCCAGCGGGCAACACGATGGTTGGGGTGCTGGACTCCCACGTGGCCTATTGTGGTTTGAGTCCCAAGTCTGGTAACTTGAGAATCACACCTGTGCATACATGCCCAAAATCCCAGGAGAATAGAGAAGGGATTACAGTGTGGCCAATCCCCCTGGGGGGGTTCACACTTTCTCTCTCACTGTCTCTCTCTGTCTCTCTGGCAAGCACATGTACCCTATGACAAAAAAAACTTTTTTTAAAAAAAAGGATTTTTTATGAAATAATAACAATACAAACGGATTGCAGAGCATACAAAATCCATTGGCCAACACTGAAATGCACATACGATGATACAGTTCATGCTTTGACATGTAATGTTAACGAAAATATCATTTCAATATCGCTCTCCAATCTCCATCCGTCATGTCACTTTTCAAAGTATCCAAGGCAGGGTCAGCAGATGGCATAGTGGTGAAGGTGCTGGACTCCCACAAGGCCGATCCCGGTTCAGGTCCCAGACCTGGAGGCTTGAAAGTCACACCAGACATGTGTGCATGTATGCCCAAAATCCCAGAAGAATGGAAAAGGGATTGCAGCATGGTTATCCATAAGCCCAGCCCCGCGGGGTGAGGATTTCTCACTTTCCCTCTCGCTGTCTCTATCTCTGTCCAGCAAGCACGCACTCCTTATGGCAAAAACCTTTAAAAAAAAAAAAGTATCAAGGGGACTCACTGTCGTGGCTCTGAGCGAGATTAAGCTGGTATAACTGCTGGCCTGTGGAAGAAAAGAAGCTGCGCACTCCCGGAAGCTTAGCTCCAGGGCTCAGATTAGACAGTGGTAGTAAACCAGCTCCTTCCAGACCGTGACCTTGAAAACCAGTTCTCACTGAGTAGCAGCAGGTGGGCACCCATGCTCAGAAGGCCCCACCACTCAGGAAGCAGATATAAAAAAGGGACCCTGCCCCGTGTGCACCCTTTCCCTGCCCAGACCTTCCCAAACTGCTGCTGCCTCTAGGAAACAGGTCTAAGCAACCACGTGTCAGCTCAAGAAATGCGGTGAAACCAGTGGGTCGACTCCCTCCCCCAGGCAGCTCCGGCAGAGGGAAGGCGGAACTGCGAGGCAGGCACAGGCAGCCTCAACATGGAGGCCGGAATCCTGAAATCAGCATGGAAATGCCCTCCCCTCAGCCGATATGGCGCCATGAGGAACAGAGGTTAAGCGCACAGATTTCAGTGAGTCTCTGGGCTCACATCTCAGCTCCTCATTACTAGGGGCATGACCTTGACGAGTAATCCCCCCTCTTGGGTCTCCAGGTTTCCATTGCTAAAGCAGGAACAACAGTGCCTCCCTCCTGATGTTCCTGAGGTGACAGGAGTTACTATAAATAGCAGGGCTGGAATGCATAGCGCTGTGAGTTTCGCTGGGGGGACGGTGACAGAAATGATCCTAGCTTTTCATGAGGTCCTTAGGGAGAAGTTCATACGTGGGCACAAAGCCAGGGCTGTGGTGGAGAACCACCTTCCCTTGTCCTGGCCTGTGGCACTCACTCCCACAGCCATATCATCCATTCTACCTGGGGGCAAGCAGGACGGGGAGCCAGACAGTGGTAAGACTGTGCAAGGCAATCCCACATGAGAAATTTCCAGGTTCATGTCCAAAGACCTCCCTGAGTATGCCAGGCACATGTGTGCCCATGAGCCAGGGCTGGCTGAGGCTGGGGGTGGACTGCAGCATCGAGACCCTGAGGAGGGTACTGTCTCCCTGCTCCTCTCCATTCTCTCTCTTCTCTGTCTTCCTTACTCATGGAAGAAATACAGGAATAAACTTTCCAAAAAAGGTATTTTACTACAGCTTGGTGTATGAACCAAAAACCTGCAGCCGGTCTCAGAAATGAGCAAGGCTAAGGTTGAAATTTTCATTTTACAGAGAAAGAGAAGTGACATCTCTGTGTGCCTACAAAGCTGTGGCACTGTTCCCAGCACGTCTGAGCTTCACAAGTTGCGCCCCGCAGGCAGGAACTGCAAGCATGCCCATTTTACAGAGGAGAAAACTGAGGCTCTGGCAGAGCTGAGAACTTGCTCCAGCCCACATACATGGGAGCGGTAGAGCTGGGGTTCACAGACTCTGGGGTCCCTGCACCCTGTCCCCTCCTGGTTCCCGCTCACTGCACCCCTCTCAGCACTGACACCAGTGACGTATGGCAATGGCGGGGGTGGAAGACAACAAAGGCGAAGGTGTCCGTGTTTCTGAACATTTCCCCAGGCCTTTTGATTCTGTCTTCCACCTCCACCTAAATGCCCTTCCCTCAGCCAGCCCCTCCTAGCACTGGCCCAACTCCTTAACACAAGGGACAGTCTGCAAGGGGTCTTCGAAAAGTTCATGGGAAATGCATACTATGAAAAACCAGGCATGGATTTCAAAACTTTCTGTACCGAAATAAACACATTCTTCAATTCCATTTTTCACATATTTTCAAGCCCCCTCGTGTGTGTAACTAGGACAAAGGACCGTAAGTTGTCATCCGGATGGAGAGGACAGAGAGGCCACTTCAGGCTGAGACTGAGGTGCTGGCCATGAAGAATGGGGGTGGGGAGGATTTCAAGAAGCAGAGAAGGAAAACAGAACCTTCTAGAATACCAGCAAGAGCAAATGCCAGAGGAAAGAAAGCCGGATCCTATTTTTGCCTGGCCAGTGCCCACTCAGTGGCACAGGCCAGAGACAGGACGCAGGTCATCCCAATGAGACTGCTCAGTCTGGAGACGCTGGCTGACCTGCAGAGAAGAAACACTCTTCTCTCAACCTGGGGCTGGGGAGAGGCGAGCCTGGTACTGACAGGAGTTACCACACGAAGGGGCTTGTCTAAGGGTGAGCCAAGACAAAGGGAAGACAGCCCCGGGACAATACCCAACACCATGGACTGGGCCCTGGAGCCAGCCATGCCTGCTACCAGCACTTTCTGGGCTGCACCGTGAGTGAGTCAATATTGTGCTGTTCATTAAGCCAGTGTGAATTGAGTTTCAGTCACTTGGAATCAAGAGTTTGAGCCAGTCCAATAAGTAAAAGTCGTGTGTGGGAGAAGAGTAAGCTAATTTAGAGCAGGCTGACTAAAAATCTAAAGGACTAAGGACTTCATTCTGTAGATGGTAGGGAGCCACCCAGGACTTCAGAGGTAGCTGAGGGCAAGGATTTAGGGAAATGAGTCTAATAATATCAAAGATGAAATGCGGGGACTAGCAGGTGGTGGCACTAGACTCACACATGGTCCACTACTGTTCGAATCCTGGACCTGGTGGCTTGAAAATCACACCAGGCATGTGTGCATGCATGCCCAAAATCCCAAGAGAAGAATGGAGAAAAAGGGACTGCAGTGTGGTCATCCCCCAGGGGATAATTTCTCAACACCCTGCCCCCAATCTTTCTCTAGTGAGTACACAGGTCCTATAGCAAAAACAAAAATAAATAAATAAAAATAAAAAGACCATGTTAAATACAGGAACAACTTTAAGCTTAAAAGCAAGTCTGTTGGGAGCGGTATAGTCTTTCTGGATCTCAGGTAAGCCATTTCTAAAGCCAAAAATGGATGGATATTTCCACCCAGCAACTCTACTTCTACAGATTTTTCTTGATGATGAGACAAGTATACAAAAATGTACAATTTATTTAATAGATTTGTCACCTGGAAAATAAATTTACTCTCTGTTGAGGAACTTCAGTTAATCCTCATAAAGTCAGAAGGAACACACAGCACGGTAGCCAAGAACACAGACTAGACCATCAGACTGCCTGAATCTAAATTCTAGCCAAGACGCTTGTTTGCTGTGTGACCTTGAGCAAGTTCCTTAACATCTCTGGAACCAGCAATAACACCTACTGCATAAAGTTATTTTGAGGATCAAAGGAGTTAACTTGAATAAAAGTGCCTATCCCACAGCAAGATTCACTGTTTGTTAGTCGTTATTTGTTGTTACTAATTTTATGATCACTGGGACCACCTTCTCTTCCTCCTCAAACACCATTAAAATCTCAAATGACAACAAAAACATCAACAGACAAGACATTTCAACAGCATACTAGGAATCAGTGGGCACAAAGGGGGGGTAGCGGACCTAACTAGGAACAGAGAGGCCTGCAAGGGCACACACGCCAGAACTGACTGACCACCCAGAACTTCAGAAAGGCTTTAGAGGAAGCCTGACTAAGCCAGGAAGAAGAAGAGACGGAACTGGGAAACAGGGGACGTGGTACAGGGAAATTTCCGGATAAGCAACCGAATGAGATCAGTGCAGGAGGGGGTAGTCGAAAAGAAAAACAAAAACGGACAGTGTGTGAGCGGGCTGGACACCAGCTCTACTTCGTGAAGGCCAATGCCACCATAGGGCCCATCATTGCCCCCGCCCACACTGCTGCTGCTGAAGAGAAACACCTATTTCCCTCGCTGGAGCAAGAGGCCTTTTTAGGAAAGGACCGACAATGTGGGGAGTCTGGGGGCACTCCTGTCTCCAGCCCAGGGGGTAGGCTTTCCCTTGGAGAAAGTTTCCAGCTTGCTCTAAGGCAGTGTGGAGTTGAGGCTGTGAAGCTCTGGGTCCCCATGGAACCTGCTCTGAGTTGTCTGCAAGATGTCCTCTAAGAAAATCTACAGAGCCATGGAGTGGCCTGTTTTGTTTTCCAGTCTCAAATATTGATCCTGGAACAGATTATCAAAAATGTTTTAATCACTAGAAAATAAAGATAGGCTTGATATTTATGATGGAATGTTTGGAAAAAAGGAGAGATTATCTCCATAGAAAACTAAGCAAATAAAAAAGGGGCTACAGGGACCGGCTCTGTGGTACGGCGGAAACATGCAGCCATAGAGGAAACAGATCCCACATGGCAACTGCACTTGATATCCCCGGCCCAGACAGCCTGAAACGCCGGATATGTGTGCAAGCACACAGGATCCCACAGGCTGGAGGATTAGAAGTCGGAGGTCACAGCGTGAGAAACGCTTCTCTCTCTCCCCCTCCCCCCCCCTTTGCAAACGTGCATACTCTATCAGGGAAAAAATAAAGAATACAATTATTCTATTTTTTTAAGTGTGGCTATTCTTAAATCTAAGAAAAAGCAAACACCACACAGGAAAGAAAAAAAGCAGTGTACTTCTTGGCTGAAGAGTGAACAAACAAGACCTGCAGAGTCCTAATGTAAACAGGGAGTGTTAGATCCTGGAGAAGAATGAGGCTGGAGGTGGGGCCAGAAAGCTAAATCCCCATCCATCACAGCAGGACGGCGTTCAGACTTAATAAATGCGGGACGAGAAGTATGAGCACATTACTTAGAAATAGGAAATAAAAATAACAGGAAAAAAATCTAAAGAGGCCCAGCCAGGGCCAGCCCCGTGGTTCAATGGTTAAGATCCTCATATGGCAGGCCAGCAGGTGCCACGGTAGTTAAGGTGCTAGACTCCCACATGGCTGACTCCCACAAGTCCCGGACCTGGTGGCTTGCTGTCTCTCACTCTGGTGAGAGCACATGCCTTATAGCAAATTTAAAAATAATCATTAGGGGCTGGCAGGTGGCATGGTGGTTAAGAGTACCGGCAGGTGCAATGGTGGTTAAGAGTGCTAAACTGCCACATGGCTGACTGTGGTTCGAGTCCTAGACCTGGCAGCTTGTGTTCTCACTTTCCCTCTCTCCCTCTCTCACTCTCACTCTGTCCCTCTCTGGCCAAATTAAAAATAAAATAATTATTTAAAATAATAACAATAATTAAGAAAAAGAGAGAGAGAAGAAGTTCCCTCTTTCCCATTTTACAAGATAGGAATGAGAAGCCAGATACTAAGTAAAAGAAACCCAAAGCCAAGTAGGCTGATGTCAGTGGTAAAGTTAAAAAGGGTGACCCCCAAGGCTAAAAAGTGCCTGAGAAGAAGCCCCATTGCAGTCAAAACCTGGTCCTAGTCCATGGCATCAGCAGATACTCCCAATCTGCCATGTATTCCAGGAAGGTCGTGTGCAAAAGGAAAAAATCGGCCACTACATCCAGGATTAAGAAGGAAAAGAAGAAAGTCCTTGCCACTGTCATAAAAGCAGTCAGCCGGGACAAGAACATGGTATGCAGGGAGTTAAACTCCACAAAACGCCTAGGGATTAACCTACTGAGGACGTGCCTGGAAAGCTGTTGAGCCACAGCAAAAACCCTTCCGTCAGCGTGTGAGAAAGCTGAGAGCCAGCATCACTCCTGGGGGCATCCCGATCATCCTCACTGGACGCCCCAGAGGCAAGAGAGTGGTTTCCTTGAAGCAGCTGAGCAGTGGCTTGCTACTTGTGAGTGGACCTCTCGTCCCCGCAGTGGCTTGCTACTTGTGACTGGACCTCTCGTCCTCAATTGAGTTCCACTGCACAGAACATACCAGAAATGTGTCATCACCACCTCCACGAAAATGGATGCTAACAAAGTAAAAATCCCAAAACACCTCACCGGTGCTTACTTCAAAAAAAAGAAGCTGCAGAAGCCCACACACCAGGAAGGTGAGATCTTTGACACAGAGGAGGAGAAATACGAGATTACAGTAAAAATCCCAAAATACCTCGCCAGTGCTTACTTAAAAAAAAAAAAAAAAAAAGAAGTTGCAGAAGCCCAGATACCAGGAAGGTGAGATCTTTGACACAGAGAAGGAGAAATACAAGACTACAGAGCAGAGCAAACTGTGGATTCACAAATTTTACCAAAAATCAAAACTCCTCAAAAAAGGGAGAGAACCAGATTCCATGTAGCAACCGCAGTTCAAACCCCTGGCCTGGTCAGCCAGGCAGACACATAAGTGCCCAGGATCCGACAGGCTGGAGGACTGAAGGAGGGGAATGCAGCATGGCCAGGCCAAGGACTGTGCTCAGCTCTCTCCGTCTCTCCCACTCTCACATGGATGCACACATGCTCTATAGTGAGTGAAGAAAAAAGAAAGACATGAACCTAAATACAAGTCAGTCCTAAAGCCTCTTCCAACTTAGAGAATTTAAAAAGGCAAAACCCTCCTAAACGTCACAGAGATTTCTTGCTAGGTAGATTTCTTGCTAGGTATTTATACCAATTCTCACAAACAAGAAAAAAACGTTGTAATATTCAAATCGCCCAATTTTCCTGGTAGGAACAAGAACCCTCCCCACTCCACACCTCCTCGCTAGGGCCCTTACTCAGATGGCCAGCCAACACCTCTGCAAAGCTGGTCCTCCTCCAGAGTCCCCAGGGGTCCCCAGAGTGTCTGAGCATGTCTCCATCCCTCTCTCTGTCACTCCAGACTACAGTCTTTCACCTGTGTGGCTTCCCACCCACATGCTGAGCTCCCTGGCAAGGTCCTTATCACCCAAACCCTGAGCACCGAGGCCTCAAGAAATGCTGTGAGTGAGCGAACAAGTGACAGCACACACACCCTCACCTCATAGCAGCCAGTGGGTCCTGAAACCCACAGCCGCTTAGTTACTTCAGTGAATTAAATGGCTTTCCTCTTCCTCTTACCTGTAGACGGTGCCCAGCTGGATATAATGAAAAGCATCAATCTTCATCAATACTGCCTTTAAAAACAGAAACACAAGCACATGTAAAGAACACACAATCCGCTTTCATGTCCTCCAGTCTTTCCGTCTCTACCATAGAGTGCAGACAGTCTGTATACATTAAGTGGAGACATACAGCGATTGAATGTATAAATAATAATAAAAAATTTTTAAAAAGAATGCACAATTTGCATACTAAATGAGCATCCCCATGTCACTACCAATCTTGTCACATGAGGGTGCATGACTAAAGAAGCACAGAAAGTCTTGCTTGTTAATCAGAGTGCTTATTTGCTATAGGGCACGTGCGCTCGCCAGAGAGAGACATAGAGACAGAAAGCGAGAAATCACCCCTCAGGGGGGATGGTCACGCCGCAGTCCCTTCTCCTCCATTCTCCTCTTGGGATCTTGGGCACGCACGCACATGCGCCCGGCTTAAGTTCTAAGCCACCGGGTCCGAGATGCGAACCGCGGTCGACTACATGGGAATCCAGTGACATAGCCATTACACTAACTGCTGGTTCCCAGAGTGCTTACGAATCTTTAAGGAAATAGTCCAGTGCAAAAGAAAAATTAAAAGTAGGTGTGTCAGAACCTGCAGATAGAATAATGGTCACATTGCTGGACTCCCACATAGTGAACCGTGACTCAAGTCCTGGACCCAGCAGCTTAAAACTCACACTGGGCGCATGTGTGTGCATGCCCAGAATCCCAAGAAGAGGATGGAGGAGAAAGGAGGGTGGCAGGGCCATCTTCCTGGGAGGTAATTTCTCACTTTTCGTCTATCTCTGTCTCTCTGGTGAGCACACACACCCTATAGCAAAATTCTCTCTTAAAAAAAGAAAAAAGAAAAAAAGGGGAACCAGCAGTTAGTGTAATGGCTATGTCGCTGGACTCCCATGTAGTCGACCACGGTTCGCGTCCCGGACCCAGTGGCTTAAAACTCACGCCGGGCGCATGTGCGTGCGTGCCCAAGATCCCAAGAGGAGAATGGAGGAGAAGGGATTGCGGCGCGACCATCCCCCCTGGGGGATGATTTCTCACTTTCTGTCTCTATGTCTCTCTCTGTCTGTCTGGCAAGCGCATGCGCCCTATAGTGAAAACCTTTCCAAAAAAAAAAGATACGTCAACTGGCTCCTCCTCAAAACACCAAAAATGACCAGTGGAAATATATAGCCCCTCCTCTGGATACTAAATACATTCATGTTTTTCTGATATATAGCCTCTTGAAAATGATCTTCTCTTTTTTTTTTTGGAGTGGTTTTTCTTTTTGCTATAGGACGCGTGTGCCTACCAGAAAGACAGAGAGAGACAGAAAGTGAGAAATCACCCCCCAAGGGAGATGGCCACACCGCAATCCCTTCTCCTTCATTCTCCTCTAGGGATCTTGAGTACTCATGCCCAGAGCGAGTTTAAGCCACCGGGTCCAAGACTTGAACCGCAGTCGACTACATGGGAGCTCAGCAACAGAGCCATTATGCTAGCTGCTGGTCCCCTTCAAAATGATCTTCTCCAAAGATATTTTAATAAACTGTCTCTACAGCCCCAATAATTTAAAACCAGTGTACTTCAGCAAACAAAAGCAGAAAAGAGAACATTTCATGTGCAAACGACATCGAACTGTAGAAAACAGAATTCCACCTACCCGCTGTACATCATAATGAAGTCCACGGATTGCAAAATTTGGGTCATACTCATAGTTCCTGATTTCCATCGGATACTAAGAAAGAAGAAAGGAATTGCTTTTAGCAAGCAGTGTTCTAAGGTCAGGACTGTGCCCAGACCTGACAGAAGGCTGCGGTAGCTTAGCCGATGCTCTTAGACATGAAGCTGGGATCACAGGGACAGACTGCAGCTTGTCCCTCTGCCTCCAGGCCAAGAGCTTCCTGGCAAGCACCCCCTAACCAAAGAACCCCCCCCTATCCTGCCTGTGTCCTCTCTTTCTGCCTAAGTACAGGTCAGGTCTCGTCTTCCCCCTCCCAACCACCAGACTTCCTTCATAGTAACACGCCCTGCCCTGCCTCTGCCCTAGACTCACAGATCCCGTGGACTAAACACATGGTCCATCATCCATTTAGTTCATAGGTGAGCACCTCGGTGGAGTTGCCAATGGATGATCCCACTACCAGGCCCCATGAAGACACCCCAGGTGAAGTCTCCTCAAGGAGGTCCCCTCCTTAGAGCTCCCATCTGCTTCTCTTCTGTCCTGGCCGTGCTCACCCTCTGAGAGCCAGGGCTCCCCAGGGCTCGCTGGTACAGCCTCCCTCCCACTCAGACCAGGGTGAAGCTCCAGTATTCTGTCTCAGAACACATGCATGACATCTGAAGGCAGCCCTGGACCCCTGGTATTCCCTAGTGGCTAAGCCATTTTCACACTATGCAAAAGTGCTTTTGGTAAGAAAATAAAAATAGGGTCAGCCCCATAATCTAGCAGCTAAGGGAGCCAGAAATCACATAGCTGACTGCAATTCAAACTGCAGCCCAGGCAGCCTGAAAAATACGCTAGCCATATGAGTGTGCGTGCCCAGAACCTTGACGGGATAGAGATGAGAAGGGACTACATCATGAGCATACCCTACGGAAGGATGTTTTATTTCTTTCCCTCTCTTTCTCTCTCTGAAGAGCACACATACTCTCCATTTTTAAGAAGAAAAACTTAAAAAAAAATTAAGTGGCAGTATTATTTTTAAGAAAATGTTACTTATCTACTACACCAATACTCAAGTGTTCCCTTCCTCCCCAAATCTCAGAATTACAGCAGCTACCCCAGTGACACCACCAGGCACCAGGGACCTGCCGGGTACTATTTCTGCTGGTACTATGGAGCTGGCCCCTCATCCCCATTTCAAAGAGGATATCAGAGGTGGAGGATGGCATAACCTGGCCTGGGCCACATATCTGGGGCATAGTGGGTGGCGAGTCAGGCTCAGGGCTCTGCCCACCTTCCCTACTCACCCCTGACCTCAGAGCACAGGTCTGAAAGGATAAAATATCCATTCTTCAGTCATGAAAAGTCATCCCAGAATCTTCCAATTGTGACATAGCTGCTTCAGCAAAAACCTAAACAACTACGAAGACGCCCAGGAAACCACTTTCCAGAGCCAGGGTCACATCGGTGTGAGAACATTTCCCAGTATCCCATGGCTGAACCACACGTGGCAAGGTTTCAAGTCAAGGCGCACAAGCCCTGACTCAAATGTCACATTGAGGCTCATTTATCTCACACCCGGTACACGCGGCAGGAAATCACCAAACTGGTTTCTCCACTCAGGGGCATTTCCAAGAATTCTGAACTCCTTGTACGGTTCTGCGTTTTGACTGACACACTGGACACAGCTGCTGCAGAACCTACATGTGGAAACACAGCTCCGCTCCCTGAAGTCAGGCCACAGAGCTTCAGCACCTCTGAAATCGTCTTTTAAAAAAATTCTTTTTTAATTTTATAGGGCACGTACACTCACCAGAGGTGGTAGGGGAGTGGGGGGTGAGAAAGCAAGCAGTCAGGTTCAGACCTCAAACCATGGCCAGCCATGTGGGAGTCCAATGCCTTAACCACCAGGCCACCTGCTGGCCTCTGAAATCGCCTTTTTAACTCTGGAGTGATGGATAGAAAAAGAAGTCAGAAGACAGGGAAGATCCATGCAAAATGCCACCAAGAGAGGTGGCTTTGTAGAGCATGGGCTACATGGCACACACAACTCAACGTTTTCAACTTCTCCCTCACCGCGCTGGCATGACAGGGGCAAGGCCTTGTGCCTGTTTCAGTGCTGAAAACTCTAAGGATCTGCATCATGGAACTTGCCCAGGGTCAGACAAATTGCGGACCAACTGGGAGCCACCCTACTGGACATCACCACCTCCCTGTGACAGCACACCAGGAACCAGAAGGGACGGGCAGATATGGATTCAGAGTTAGGAGTGGAGTACTCATGTCTCAGCCGAGAGATGGTGCATGGAAAAGGCAGCGTGTACTGCTGGGGCCAGACACGACACTCTACAAGGCTAGGCCACATGAGAAGGTTCCAGGTTTAAGTCCAGAGACCTCCCTGAGTATGCTGGGTAAGTGTATGCCCACGATCTGGGGCTGACTGAAGGCTGGGGAAGATCATGACACCAGGACTTGTTAAAGGTGCTACCTTTGTCTCTGTCTCTGTCTCGCTCATGGAGGAAACTAATAAACGTTTACGAGAGAGAGCATATACTGCTGAGAGTCTAACAGTTCTTTCTTAGAATGAGGTTTATCTGGGTTCCCTAGCAGGATGGGGTCCCACATGCTATCCCTTCCATGCCGTTCACTCTTGCCATGCTATTCTTAGGAAGGGATTCCTCAGACCATGCCCATGCCCATGGGGTGGTAATTCCTCACTTCCCTCTCTATCCTCTCTGTATGGAGCACACATGCCCTCTGGCAAATGTATTTAAATACACACACACACACGCACACACACATATATATTATATTTTATATAATATATATGTGTGTGTATATATATATATATATATATATATATATATATGAAACATCTTCATTTGGGAGTTTTGCTAAAATTCTAATGTAGGCTCAGCCTGGTTTCCTCCAGTCCCTTGGTTTATTCTAATCCCAGGTATGACCCGGGCAGGCTAGCAGGCACTAATAAAGAATGAAGTATCCCCCTGAAAAGGTTGGGGAAATGTCCTCACAGCTTCAAGAAAAGTCAATGCCAAGGAGCAGCAGGGAATCCAGGAATTCCCCGTGTATACGGACGTCCTGCAGTCCTAAAGCTTGGCCTTGCTCCCTTCCCGGCCCACGCCATGTCTCTGGAGACGGCCAGTAACTTCCACACTCCAACTCCACCTGGAATTCCCGAGGTCCAGGTGACTGCACGTATGTTTCCCAAAGGGCTTGGTAGCTTAAGCAATGACTCTCTTAGAGGCAGGGCAGAAGGGCATGAAGAAAGCTCTCCAAAATCCACGCAGAACCTGAAGTGCAGGTGCAGTGACCTCATCACGGTGCTGGCCACACCCCGTCCACAACACGCTCGCTGACCTGTGGAATTCGTGGATGCACACGTGAGCATTTACTGAGCATATACTGTGTGCCAGACACCATGCCAGGCCCCCAGGTAGCAGCAGAGGAGAAAACTGACCAAGCCGCTGCCCCTAGGAAGTTTCCACCCCACCGTGGGCTGGCAGACCACGACATGGACCATAGAAAGGGTCCCGAGATTGAAAAAACAAAAAGCGAGGTGCAAGTCCTCAGGCTTTCGGGACAGGAAAAGTGCTCCAAGGCAGAGAAAACAGCAGGTGCCAAAGTCCAAGGGGAGGTCAAGGAAGAGCAAGAAGACAGCCTGGCTGCAGCAGGGCCAATGAGGGCAGGTGGGATATGAGGAGGCGGAGAGGAAGCCAAAGGGGCACTGAAGACACCCTGGCTGGGATTGACAGATGGCACTTCCCTACTGTGGCCTTCTGCCCAGAAACCCACAACCCAGTCTAATCATGAGAAATGCCATGGCAACACAACCCCCACTGGTACTCTTCAGAACAGTCAAAGTCACCAAATACAGGGAAGGTCAGGGAAATTGTCCAAGCCAAGAGGAACCCAAGGAGTGAAGAAGACTGTCATATGGTATCCAGGATGGCATCTGGAGCAGGAAAAGGACATCAGGAAAAGACTAAGGAAATCTGGGGACCAGCAGGTGGCGTAGTGGTTAAGGCACTGAACTCCCACATAGTCAACCTCGATTCAAGTCCAGGAACCAGCGGCTTGAAATTCACACTGGGCAGGTGTGTGTGCATGCCCAAAATTCCAACAGAATGGAGGAAAAGGGAGTATGGTGTGGCCAAGTCCTCTGGGGATGATTTCTCACTTTCTGTCTCTTGTCTCTGGTGAGCACATGTACCCTATACTCAAAAAAAAAAGATTGGTCTTTATGTAATAACACATCAATCTTGACTCTTTACCTGTGACTCACCTACCACAATGATGTAAGGTGTTAACACAAGAGCAAACTAGGCATGGTGTATATACACCAAAATTGATACTTAGTTTGAGTGGTAGCAGGAGTGGAGAGTGGACCCCAGAGAGCCCTGAGCAGCTCCACCGCCGCTGCCAGCCTAGTTATCATCACACCCTGGGAGGAGTCACAGCCGCTGCAGCAGGCCCCAGTCATTACCACCACAGCCATGAGCAGCGAGGCTGAGACCCAGCACTGCCTCCCACAACAGGCAGCGGTGCAGAGAGCAGGGGAGGGGGTGCTCGCATCGGCGGCACCTGCCAGCAAGAAGGTATCACAACAAAGGTTTGGGGAACAGTAAAATGGGCTGTAACATCTACTGTCCTAGTGGTGTTCCAGTTCAAGGCAGTGAATATGCAGCAGACCGTAACCATTGTAGAAGCTATCCCCGTCGCAGGGGTCCTCCACGCAATTACCAGCAAAATGATCAGAACAGTGAGAGAGGGAAAAGAATGAGGGATCAGAGAGCGCTCCCGAAGGCCAGACCCAACAACACCCGCCCTACTGCAGGTGAAGGTTCCCCCTTACTACATGTGGAGACCTTGTGGGCGTCGACCACAGTAGTCCCACCCTTCTGTGCAGGGAGAAGTGATGAAGGGTGCAGGAGCACAAGGCAGACCGGGGAGGAAGAGTATGTACCCGGGTTACAGACCACGATTTCGCAGGGGCCCACCTCATGAAAGACAGCCCAGAGAGGACGGCAATGAAGAGGAGAAGGAAAATTAAGATGAGACCCAAGGTCAGCGGCCACCTCAACGTCAGTACCGACGCAACTTCAATTACTGACACAGACACCCAGAGAACCCTAAACCACAAGATGGCAAAGGGACAAAAGCAGCCGATTCACCAGCAGAGAACTCGTCCCTCCAGCTTACCATCTCTACCATCATCCAGGTCAGTCATCCAACAAGAAGTGAATATGAAATTCCAGCAACAAGAAATGAACAAAAGATTGGAGCAGAAGACTTGAGTGCTTGCTTTTGCCGGTTGACCAGATAACTAGAACTATCTGCATTACCTATGCAGCATGGGGTTTTTATTATTTTACCTAAAGATGTCTCTTTTTGGTAATGACAAATGTATTTTTGTAACAAGCCTGGTTTTTCTCAATACACCTTCAAAGGTTTTTAAACTGTTTCATAGTGGTCAAGTTGAGTTTTTTTTGGGGGGGGAGAGATTTTTGCTATAGGGCGCGTGCACTTGCCAGACAGACAGAGAGAGACATAGAGACAGAAAGCGAGAAATCACCCTCCAGCGGGGATGGTCACGCCGCAATCCCTTCTCCTCCATTCTCCTCTAGGGATCTTGGGCATGTACGCACACGCGCCCGGCGTGAGTTTTAAGCCACTGGGTCCAGGACGCAAACCGCGGTCGACCATGTGGGAGTCCAGCGACATAGCCATTACGCTAACTGCTGGTTCCCCCAAGTTGAGATTTTTAAGAACTTCGTTTTTAATTTGTAACAAAAGTTTACAACTGGATTTTTTTCAAAAAGAAGTCAACAAACTGCAAGCACCTGTTAGTAAAGCTCTTAAATAAAAATAAAAAAAAGAATGTGGTATTATCTTTACAGCTTTTCTGTAAGCCTAAACTATCCTAAATTATTCTAAGAGCAAGAGAAGGCCCACAGCATTTGCTAAGAGATCAGACGTGGGCTACAGAAGATGAGCGGCCGGAGCCAACGGGTGTGAACCACCAGGGCCTCAATGGGGCCAACTAATGAGAAGCAAATCCTGACCAAGTGGGAATCTGAGAGACAAAAATTAGGAGCTTTTCTAAAACCTCCTTTCTATTCCTAGTGGACAATGACCTAAAAATGCAGATGCATTTATCACCTGATATTTTTTCATTTCCATTTTTGTGATAATGTGTTCTCGTTAAAAAAAAATGCAAGTATAATTATGAAGGAGCTGGAACTTTTTATATTTGCTTTTTGGAAAGATGCTAAATTGCAGATTTACTGTTCTATTACGGTGCATCTCAGAAGCAGCTGCCTTTCCATCTCCACAAGTACATAAAGTGCGTTCAGTCTTGGCAGGGAAAAATGGCACTGAACTCAGGGCATCTCAGAAGAATTACTTTGTTTCATCAGAGCAAGAGAAAAATCTGCATAAGCATAATTCATTCTATTAATACACCTGATATAATTAGTATTATGTCTTCTTTCTTTTATCAATGCAACAAATATGTGTAATGAGCATGAAATTTCAATGATCTTAAATTTAGAGGCTTTTCTAATCACAATGATTACACCTTTTATTTTATCCACCCACTTCATCCTTTCTCCCAAAATTACATAAATTTTTTATGTTCATAAATGTTTTATTCTCATGAATATTTTATTTACATCTGAACAAAATAAGCATAGGGCAAAAGGTGTTATGAACCTTACAAAAGGCAACATGTAGTAGGGGAGAGCATGTGAGGCCCTTGCAAACACACAGCTCTGAGTTCAAATCCTCACTCTGCCTCCTGCTGGCCTATGACTTTAATCTAGAAACCTAACCCTTTGAGCCTCAGTTTCCTCAATTGAAAAACAGAGACAGCATGAGTGTGTGAGACTGCCATACAGATTAGAAATAATATGAGCGGGGACCAGCAGATGACATAATGGTTGTGTCACAGGACTCCCACGTAGTCAACCGTGGTTCGAGTCCCAGACCCAGTATACACTGAGCATGTATACACACATGCCCAAGATCTCAGGAGGAGAAGGGAGAAAGAGGGACTGCAGAGTGGCCATCCCCCTGGGGGGTGATTTCTCGCTTTCTGTCTCTCTCTGTCTCTTCAGCAAGCACACGCACCCTATAGCAAAAATCTCATAAAAAAAAAAAAAGAAGAAACAATATGAGCATTTATTGCTTCATACGTACCCAGCACTTAACATATATTAACTCACTTAATTATCACAACAGTATAAGGGAAGTGCTTGCTATGCCCATTTTACAGAGAAGGAAACTGAGGCCCACAGACATTTTGTGACTTGATCAAAGATTACATATGCAAGGGTCAAACAGAGGCACAGGGGCAAGGCTGATCCATGAAGAGTTCCAGGTTTGCATCCAGAGACCTCCCAGGTTACACCAGGCACACACATGCCCATGCCATGACTCAGGGCTAGCTGAGGTTGAGGCTGAAGGTGGATCGTGGCATCAAGACCCTGCTGGGGGTGCTATCTATCTTTCTCCCCATCTCTCTCACTCATGCAAGAAATAATTAAATAAATTTTAAAAGGGAAAAAAAGCAATATGTGGGAAATGAGTGGTGAAGGCCAGGATTTGAACCCAAGCAGTGAGGCTTTCAAACCTGTGCACCTGGCACCTAGGAGGCACTCCATAAACAGTATCATTAGAATAATGACCTGCATTTATAAGTGAGATCAGTCACAGGTGACAAAATGTAGTGTAAACCTTGGTTACATTAATAAAAGCATGACATCAGAACAAGGGAGGTGACGGTGCCTCTCCATTCTCTACCTGGTCAGGCCTCACATGTGAAAGGACGAACCACGACGCAGATAGAGGAGGATGACCAGGATGATGAAAATAATTTTTAAAAAGGATGAATGAAACGGTTAAATGGACTAAGAGTGGATGGCCTCGGTAAAGAGAGGTCCCGAGAGCATAACGGCTGGTCAGCGTCACCTCCAGCCCCACTTGTGTTCCGCTGACACTCAGTCAAGTGTGAAACTTCAGTGTGCATGATCTGAGTCTCAGGCTTACATATACCTCCACCCCCGCTCCCTTCTGCAGGCAAATTCCTTCAAGACTGGTCTGAAGGGATCGCTATTTCCTAACTTTTACTCTTTCTTGGAGGTCTTCCAAAAATTCATCCTAACCGTACAATAATGTCCACTGAACATTTTGTAAAATCCAAGATGTAGAAGGGAATGTTAGTGATCGTCCTTTAGCAATGTGTTGGAACATCTTGCTATCTTAACAACCTAGTAAAAAATTCCTCATCATTACCTATGATGACCTGTTTCCCCAATGTCCTCAGGTAGAAAAAGTTTTTCCAACCATCCTCAGGCTCCCTAGCTCTTTGGTGGGATGTCTACAGAAGCCCCCACCACATGGCTTCACAGTCTGTCTGCCTACATGACCAACCCCCCAGTAGGCACTGGCTCTCCACGGGCAATGCCTGTACCCTACTCACCATTATCCTCCCTGCTTCTATTACTGGGCTTGGTACAAAAGCTTAAGGAATGTAAGCAGGAAGGAAGGGAGAAAAGAGATCTCAACAAGTTGCCCTCCATCAGGCTCTCAAAGACTACATTGCTGCTCAACGGAAAATGACAGTGCAAATATCTACAGCCAAATCTGCACTAATGCGTACCTTTTCCAAAGATTAATATAAAGATTTAAAAAAAAGAAAAAAGCAGGGGTCAGCAGGTGACATGGTGGTTAACGGAACTGGACTCCCACTTGACTGACCACTGTTTGAGTCCCGGACCTGGCAGCTTGCTTTCTCATTTTCTCCCTCTCTCTCCCTGATTCTGTCCCTCTCTGGTCAAATTTAAATAAATAAATAAAGTTAAATAAAATAATTCTTAAAAAAAAAAAGCAATTGTCAGGCCAGCAGGTGGCATGGTGGTTAAGGTGCTGGATCCCACATGGCAGACTGCGTGGTTGGAGTCCTGGACCCTGAAGACTTGAAAAATGCTCTGGGCATGTGTGCATGTGTGCCCAAAATTCCAAGAAGAAAATGGAGGAGAAGGGATTGTGGCATGGCCATCCCTACTTCACTTTCCCTCTCTCTGCCTCTCTGCAGCAAGTGCATGTGCCCTAAGGAAAATCCTTAAAAAAAAAATTTTTTTTAATTTTAAAAAAGCAATTACCTACAAGTAAGAGTCATTTGGAAACACTGAATGAAGCAAAATATTCATTCACTTAACAAGTTACTAAATGACTGCTATGAGCTGGGCAGAGGGCACGAAAGCTCAAAGCTGTAATTCAAATGTCAAAGGGAAAAGAGAAGGAAACGAATTGAATATCCCTATGGTCTTACCCGATGTTCATTGATGAGAAGGTCCCGAGCAGCATTAAATATAAGCGTGTGGAGGTGCTTTGAATAAAACACCAAGGTATAATCATAATCAAAGCCATAGATTTCAATATCCGACAGGCTCATTTCGTTGTTTGAGAAAATGGCATCTGGATTCAACAAGTTGTTCATAATTGAAGGAACCAATTCTAGAAGTAAAGAGAAGATATATTACATAATTAATAAGAGTCAGTGGATTTCTAAATAAATGAGTAAACTAGAGCAGCGGCGTGATCTGTTTCATCGTGGAAACATTATGCTGAAATGACAAACAAGGCACAGATAAAGGACAGTAACCAGCATGATAAAGAGAGTTTTTTGAAATGAAAATGGTTAAAAAAAAATAAAAAAAAAAAAAACTAAGAAGAGTTGGCCTGCAAAAAGAGAAGTCTTAGAAGGCGTAACAGCTGGTCTATATAACATCCAGCCCCATTATAATCCATCTGAAAGGAGCCCATCACAAGGACCACACGTTACATGACCCATAAGTAGATTCATGGTTTTCTGGCTCTGCAGGCTTCAGGGTAAGTGGGGAGTGATTGCTAATAGGTATAGCACTTTTTTTTTTATTCATGACAGAACACATGCATGCACATGAGAGAGATTAAAAAAAAAGAAGGAGAACCCTGTACAGAGTCTGGTCATGCCTCAATCCCCTCCTCCAACCCTCCAGCCTGTGGGGTCTCAGGCATTCACACATGTGCCCAGCACTTGAATTTCTTTCTGGGAGCTGGTCCTGCAGAGCAGTGGGAGCCAAGCCCCACCTAGCTGACCACAGTTCGATTTCCAGCCTGGTTGGTTGGAAACATGTCGGGTGCATGTGCATATATGCCCCAAATCCTGATGAGATGGAGCGATGCAGTAAAAAGGATTGCAGGGCCAGCAGGTGGCAAGGTGGTCAAGGTGCTGGACTCACACGTGGCTGACCTCAGTTTGCATCCCATACCTGGTGGCTTGCTTTCTCACTTTCCCTCTCTCTCTTGCTCTGTGTGTGTGTTTGTGTGTGTGTCTCTTTCTGGTAAGCACAAAAGCCCTGCAGCAAATTTTTTTAAAAATAATAACAATGATAAATAAATTCTTTTAAAATCTTTTTTAAAAAAGGTGGGCAACATGACCACACCCCACTAGAAGGTTCTCTCTTCCTCTCTCCCCCTTTGTCTGGTGAGTGCACGAGCCCTCTGGCATGCAGGCACAGGCATGTGCACACACAAACTTTAAAAGTTTCCTTTCGGAGTGATAAAAATGTTCTAAAATTTTGTGGTGATGGTAAAACTCACACCAGGCACATAGGCATGTGTGCCCAAAATCCTGAGAGGACAGTGGAGGAAAAGGAAATGCAGCCTGGCCATCCTTCCCGCCAGGGGGCGGGTGATTTCTCGCTTTCTGTCTCTCTGTCTCTATCTCTCTGGTGAGCACATATTCCCCATAGCAAAAAATCTTTCTCTTAAAAAAAAAACAATACACTGAATGGAAGATCTTAAGCTGGTGAACTATATCATATGTAAGTTATAGCTCAGTAAAACTGCTGATAAAGATTTGTTTCAATATTGCAAAAAAACTAGTATTGTATGTATTTACTGACAATATTTTACTTTTATTTTTCACATCTCTAACAGATTTATTTTTTACAGGAAAGGTCTGGAGAGGGGGAAAAAAACATGGACAGAGAAGTATGGAATAGAAAATATATACAAATGTAAGCTATTCTGCTAAGTGGTTTATAACCACAACCAACTAGTACAGAGAGTGCCCTGCACAAAACACAACACATTTTCAAAGATTGAGGTGTTCCCTTAGCAAAGCTCAAGATCTCAGTGTCTAGTATTTGGAATTTAGGCGGCGGTCCTTGTTACGGATGGATCACTGGGCGTATGGCACCATCCACGCTTTTAACCAAATTTGAAGGGAAGAATTGCCCCTTGGCCCAGAGAGAAGTAGATGAAGTGTCTGGTTTCACGTGTCACATAACTACCGAAGTTCCTCCCCACGGAGCAGTCCAGGTGGGGTGGTGCTTCTCATCAACCTCCTTCTAGATATGGGCCGCCATGTCCTTTTCTACATTACATTTCTCAACGCCTGAGTCGCGCACTCCACCGAGTGCTGTTGCATCTCCTCCTACATGTCCGCATATTTTTTTTGGAGAAGTTTTTGCTATAGGGCACGTGCTCTGGCCAGAAAGAGAGACAGAGAGACAGAAAGCGAGAAATCACCCCCCAGGGGGGATGGCCACTCCGCAATCCCTTCTCCTCCATTCTCCCCTCAGGATCTTGGGCACGCCCCCACACGCGCCCAGAGTGAGTTTAAGCCACTGGGTCCGGGACTCAAACCAGGGTCAACTACATGGGAGTCCAGCGACATAGCCATTACGCTAACTGCTGGTCCCCATGTCCGCATTTTTGATCACAGCCTTTCATTACACATGGTAACCAGGTGACAAGGGCTGACAGCAACAGTCTCCTGGGGGAGATGCTAACACAGCTCAGGCCTGGCACGAATTGCAGTCACTACTGAAGCCGTGGCGCATCTCGCTGACAATATTTTTCTACATATTTTTTACATAGTTAGCCTGACACTATACATACAGATTTGCATTAAGCTCTCTAAATTTAATATTCAATTATAACCATATTCTCATATCATTAGAGACCATGTGAAAATATAACCTTAAACTATTACATACGACTGGTAGGTATATTGAGGTGCCATAAACAACCTATTCCTCTACGCTACACATTTAGGTGTTTTTTTTATTTAATAAAAATAACTGCAATAAGCATCTTCATAAGTCAATGTTTGTCTGCCTTTTAGATTATTTCCTGGTTCATTACAGATGTCATTAAATACTATAAGGGTCCACTGAATCCAATGTTAGTTTTGAATTTCTTTTTTGAGCAGTTCTAACTACCCATGAGGATTGCTATTTTATAACTTTTATTTTTAAGAGGTCTTCTAAAAGATTCTCTCTACCTTATCATAACTTCCATGAGTCCACTGGACTTTTTACAAAATCTAAAACACAGTTAGGATTGCTGTCAGTGATCTAACTTTTCCAATATGCTGAAATATTTACTATTTTATCACGTTAGGAATTCACTCATAATTACTCATCAATTATTGCCACCTATGATTAAAAAAAAGAAGAAGAAGAAGACCAGGCCTACCCTGGTGGGTAGTGAGTAAGCCACTGCAATGCTGGAAGCCACAGGGATGACCACAGGTTTGGATTCCTGGCCTAATTAAAACACACCCGGCAAGCCCAAGATCCTGACAAGCTGGAGGACCGGGGAAAGAAGATTGTGGTGTGACAAGACCCTGTTGGGGATCTCTGTCTCTTTCTCTCTCATGTGAGTGCACTCACTTTGTATCATGAATAAAAATAACTATTTTCTTTAAAAAGGCTAAATTATGAATACAGGAGATCATCTAAGATGGTACAATAGTGAAATAAGTCATCAAAAGATGCAGTTCCACTGCATTGCCCAAAGATTTCTTTTTTTTAAGAGAGATTTATGCTACATAGTGCCTGCACTTGCCAGAGAGACAGAGAGACAGAAAGCAAGAAATCACTCCCTGGGGAGATAAGCACACCTCAATTCCTTCTCCTCTCAGGATTTTGGGCATGCACACACATGCACTGGGCATGAGTTTCAAGCTGCCAGGTCTGGGACTTGAACTGTTGTCGACTATGTGGGAGTCCAACAACTAACCATTATGCCATCTACTGGTCCCAGAATTTCATTATTTTTAAGAAGATATAAAAAAGTCAAATGTCTGAAGATACTACCTTTGCAGTCAATTTTATAGCTTTCATTTTTCAGTTGAAAATACAATTTTTTGTTCATTTTCCACCAATAACAGCAAAAAAAGAAATAAAGGAAGCCAGCTACCTTGCTGACAGAGGAAGACACATGACAGTTTCTAGATGATTTCAGAGCTGACTGCAGAGAGACAGCCTGCAGTTCTCTGAAGACTAACGACAATAGAGAAATCAGCCATACAAATATAATCGCAGACTACGAAGCCTCCCTGATTATATCTTGGATGCAATAGGGAATCGAAGGCTGAATATCATATTTCAAAAGACCAAAAGGGAATATGATATTCTCACCCAGTCATTTAACAGGCAGTCATCGAACAGGAAGAACCTCATCTTGTGTTATTTTGTGACAAGAATACAGACTGTCCTATTTTGCTCAAAGGATATGTAACAGTACCCGTTCACCTGTATGATGTTTGTGCATCAGAGTTTACTGTAAATAGTTCAAAAGTAGATAAATGCTGAAGGGAGGTAACTGAAAGATAGGTGTGAAATAACTAACACATGCACACAAATATCCAATTCTTATCTTACCACTAAAATCAAGCGGTCTTTATTTTACAGTCTTTACATTGCTAGGACAAACATCCAGCTCCAATACAATTGCATAGATTTATGAAGCGCTTGTCATGTGTATGTATTATCTAGAAGATTTTACATTACTTCATTATTTTTTCCCTTATTAACAATAGAGTCCATGCACATGAGGGGTGGGGGTAGGGAGCACCCTCCACAGAGTCTGGTCACACCACAATTCCCATCCTCCTCTGCTTCTCCAGCCTGTCGAATCCTGAGCGCTTGTGCACCTGCGCAGAATGTTTCAAGTCAGTCAAGTCATGGATTCAAACCACAGTTGCCCTTGAGATCCAGATTCTCTTTCTCTCTCTTTTTTTTTTTTTTTATTTTAATAGGATACACTTGCTCACTGGAAAGAGACAGAGAGAAAGTAAAAACTTACCCCTACAGGGGAATGGTCAGGCCACAATCCCTTCCACTCCATCCTCCTCTCAGGATTTTGAGCACACATACACACATGCCTGGCATATGATTTTCAAGCCACCAGGTCTCCAGGTCTGGGACTTGAACTGTGGTCAATCAGGTGGGAACCCAGTGTTGCCAACTGCTGGTCCTCCAACTTCTCTTTTTTTTTTCTTTCCTTTTTTTTTTTTTTTTTTTTGAGAAGTTTTTTGCTATAGGGCGTGTGTGCTTGCCAGACAGACAGAGAGAGACATAGAGACAGAAAGCGAGAAATCACTCCCCAGGGGGGATGGCCATGCCGCAATACCTTCTCCTCTATTCGCCGCTTGGGATCTTGGGCACGCACGCACATGCGACCGGCATGAGTTTAAGTCACCAGGTCTGGGACTCGAACCGCAGTCGACTACATGGGAGCCCAGCGACATAGCCATTACGCTAACTGCTGGTCCCCCAGCTTCTCTTAAGCAGTACATTACTGCTTTGCCATGGAGCTGGCCCCTCATTTACTCCCTTCAACAACTTTGTGAAACAAAAACTACATTATCCCATCTAATACGTGAGGACACTTGAGGCACAGAGAAATGCATAATCTTTTAAAGGATGTACAACCGGTAAATGACAAGTCTGGGATTTAAACCTGTAAAGTTTGGCTCCAGAATCCATGTTTTGTTTTTTGAGAGATATTTGCTATAAGGTGCATGCACTCACTGGAGAGACAGAGAGACAGAAAGTGAAAAATCACTCCCCAGAGGGGATGACCACACCACAATCACTTCTCCTCCATTCTCTTCTTGGGATTTTGGGCACACACGCACACACACCCAGCATGAGTTTCAAGTTTCCAGGTCTGGGACTCAAACCACTGTCGACCATGTGGGGTGTCCAGTGATGTAATCATTCCACCATCTGCTGCTCCCAGAATCCATGTTCTTGACTACACACACCCCCAAGATTATGGGAGTCAGCCGGCATCCGTCAAGGGTGCATTTTTTTACCTAAACTAAAATGGAGTAAATCCACCATTCCTGAGCTCCTTCCTGCCTTTCTGCTCACTCCTTTCTAACAATGAGCAGCCCGCCCACACTTTTCTCCCACTCTGAGGGGCCACCTGAGAAACTCAAAAGGGGCTACTTTTGCATGGTGACATTTCCAGTTAGGAGACTGAAGTCCTAATCAGGGGACTGGAGCCCCAATCCAGGCTCTATCCCAGACGCAGGGAGGTGTTCTGAGCATTTCACAGGGTTCCTTATCAGCACTGAAATAGGGGGATCTTCGAAAATCTAACAGAAGCTATGAATCCTCAACCCAGAAAAATGAACATAAGAGAGATTTTGCAGAAAAGTTCACAAGTTCATCCCCCAAAGCCCATTCATGGACCTAGTTAGGTTTCCACATAACATCTACTGAAAACCAAGTCTTTATATCCCCACATAGAATTTCTGAGTGAATGAAGTCTAATACATGAATAAATAAATCAATTTCACTCGCATGACAACCTAGATAAATGTGACTGAGTCTACTGAAAATGTGAAGTCGGGACGTCCCTGTGGTCTGGTGATTAAGGGAATCAGATTCCACATGGCCAACTACAAGGTTTGATTCCCAGCACCAAAGCTTGAAAAACACACCAGGCATGTGTGCATGCATGCCCCAGATACTGACAGGATGGAGACATGGAAAGGGGATTACAATGTGCAATGTGACTACGCTCCACTAAAAACACACCACCTCTCTCTCTCTCTCTCTTTCTCTCTCTCTCTCTCTCTCTGGCAAACATGTGCACCCTCTAGTGATCATGAAAAGGAGGAACGAAGGAACAAAGGAAAGAAAATCTAAATCATCAAGAAGTTACCATCTCTTACAGTTTTTCCTTTTTTTTTTTTTTTTTTTTTTTGTCAAAACCAACTAGACAATCAATACCTTGGGCTGTTTCTTTTGTTGGCAAGTAAGAAAGCTCTGAGGATGGCACACATAATATTTTAGGAAACTTGAAGGCAGGCTGTTCACAAGAATTAGTCCAGAGGAAGAGGAGAAATCACAGTCCCGAGCTCCCCAGTACCCAACACCGAAGACTTCCTGCCTTGGGTAATCAATGGCCTCTACAGGCGATGCTATTTTCTGAAGGTGACCACATGCACCATCCATATGATGTAAGCAACACAGGATCGCTTACAGAGTGACCAAAAGCTCCACTTTCACAGATGACCTTCCCAAGGGAAGTTCTAACAGCCCATTTAAATTGAAGTTTATATTTAGAAGTGGTGTTGGCAAGAAAGTCCATCTCACTTTCTGTTACCTGAGAAGATTATGTGAAGCCCTCAAGGAAAAACCACTGAGGAGGAAAAACCTCTGAGATGGAAAATCACTACCAGTCACTATGGGAATCCCTGCTGGAAAGAAAGTCCGGGCATAACAATCACGGGACACCATCATCTGACAGCTTGGATCTTTAACTGGTCACCCTCAAAATGAGTTCCAGCAGCAGCATTGCAGGCCTAATTGGGTTTTCTATGAAACGATTAGGAAAGTTAAGAACAAACAGGAATAATGGTTTAGGGAGCCAAATCTCACACGGGCTGTCAGGCAGTTCAAATTCCAGCCCTGGTAGCTTGAAAAGCATGCTGGGTACATTGCAAACATGCCCCAAATCCCAACAGGATGGAGAAATGGAAGAGAAGGGATTACGACATGATCCACGGGGCAGTGTTTTCCTCTCCTTGTCTCTTTCTAACCGGAGCACAAGCCCTCTGGCAATTTAAAAAAAGATGAAGGGGGAAAAAAGGCACAAACATAAATAATCACAAAGCAAAAGAAAAGAATGCCAACCACTCACAAAAAGAAAAACAGTCTGGGGACCAGCAGTTAGCGTAATGGCTATGTCGCTGGACTCCCACGTAGTCAACCGCGGTTCGAGTCCCGGACCTGGTGGCTTAAGCTGGCCCCGGGCACCTGTGTGTGCGTGCCCAAGATCCCAAGAGGAGAATGGAGGAGAAGGGATTGTGGAGTGGCCATCCCCCCGGGGGGTGATTTCTCGCTTTCTGTCTCTCTGCCTCTGTCTGTCTGGCGAAAGCACGCGCCCTATAGCAAAAACCTCTCCAAAAAAAGAAAAACAGTCTGTCAAAATTTTAGACTCTGAAGTATAACAAAAGGCCCCTTGGCTTGTCAGTTACATACTTTCCCCAAGAAGGTGGGCACAAATGCAGAAAGCAAATTCCTCTTGAGTGTGACGGACGATGACAGCGAGATTACAAAGCTTAGTACAAAGATACTGGAAACAGCTCTGCTGCGCTGGGCGAAGTTCCACCAGGACACCGCTCCAATCCAGCCACCCAGGGCCGGAAGTTGTGCACCGTCCATCACACAGGTTGACCTACAGGTAGCCCAGCACACTTGGAAACTTCGAGATCTTCATCTGCTAATCCCCGGGAACAATGAGAAGCCTGGAGCACAACCTACAGAAAACTGCAAGTTTTCTGTTTGGGTTTGGGGGTTTTTCGATTGCAGTAAAATATGAAATAACGTAAAATGTACCATCTTAACCATTTGTGAGTGTATGATGCAGTGGCATTAGGAACATTAACCTTGTGCTACCATCAAGACCACAAAATTCTCCATCTCACAAATGCAATTCCATCCCCTGTTAAACAACTCCCCACTCGCCAGCAACTACCATTGACTTCTGTCTCTAAGCATCTCAATGGGTGAAATACTGGGTGCCTCACAGTATTTGTCTTTTCACATAATGACCTCAAGGTTCACCACAGTGTAGCTTGAGGGCACCTGTCCTTCCTTTCTAAGGCTGAGCAGCAGCCCCTGGATGTGCATACCTCGGTTCAACCATTCAGCCATTGATGGACATGTGGACTGCTGGCTGTCATGAAAAATGCTGCCGTGGAGACCAGCAGTTAGCGTAATGGTTATATCGCTAACTCTCATGTAGTTGACCATGGTTTGAGACCTGGTGGCTTAAACTCACGCCGGGCGTGTGTGCATGCATGCCCAAGATCTCGAGAGGAGAATGCAGGAGAGGGGATTGTGGTATGGCCATCCCCCCTGGGGGGTGATTTCTGGCTTTCTGTCTCTCTGTTTCTCTCTGTCTTTCTGGTGAGCACACATGCTCTATAGCAAAAAA
>NW_006159512.1:6969461-6970878 GCF_000334495.1 Tupaia belangeri chinensis
AAAAAAAAAACTCTTAAAAAAAAAAAAAACGCTGCTGTGAGCATGGGGTGCAACTGTCTGTTCAAGTCCCAGAATCAGAATTACTGAATCATCAGGTGATTCCCGGCTTATTTTTTGTCATACCGTCATCCACAGCAGCTACACCATTTTGCTTGGCTTTTTTTGAAGACCATTCCCTGCCTAAGTTTTATCTTCACTATTGGCAAAGAATATGAGAGACGGTAGAACTTCATTCTGGCACAGAAGTCAGACTTTTTCCACCAATGCAAGGAAATACTTTTACACTGTGAAAAGATCTGAGCTTGGAAAGTGCAATTTTTGCCAAGTCCTCCAATGTCGTTAAAGTTCAGAAATGCTAAATAAAGGCATCAAAACCCAGCCATGATGGTGCAGGCAAGAGGGCACTGCAGCACAATACGGGAGCCACATGGTTGACCTGAGCACGCAGTGGTGTCCACGTGCACCCGTGATACTGGGAGGCTGGGGAAGGACTGTGGCGTGGCAAGACGCTGTCAAGGGTACCTCTCCCTCTCCCTTCCCTTCTCTCTCTCTTTCTTTCTCTCTCATAAAAGAAAAAAAATAAAACAAATCATTTTTAGGAATGAATGAATGAATGCCTTGAACCAGGCAGGGCCAGGGCCATCTGTCTCAGAGCAGTGTGTGGAGACAGCACCAACTAGAAACACATGGCCTGAGCCATGTCTAGGGACATTCCAGATGTTGTCAGAGAGAGGATGTGACCCTCATGCAGCTTGGGCACACAGCACTGGAGAGCTTGTTGTAAAGGGCTACTACACACTCCTCACTTGCTATCAGCTACCACACACTCCTCTCTTGCTATCAGCATCACCCCAGAAACCAGTCAGGTAAAGACGATGTTTGTCTGGAATCATGAAAGACCCCATACTGCCAACACAGTTATGCATAAGAAGAGTGGAGTGGGCGGCATCTCACTCCCTGACCCAAAAATATACTACAAAGCTGTGGTAATCAAAACAGCATAGTACTGGCACAGGAACAGACAGGTGGACCAATGGAAAAGAATAGAGTCCCCAGAAATGAATGCTCAAACATACAGCCAACTGATTTTTGACAAAGGGTACCAGTCAATCCAATGGGAAAAGGAAAACCTCTTCAGCAAATGGTGCTGGTAGAACTGGATCTCCACTTGCAGAAAGATGAATCTGAACCCCTACCTCTCACCTCTGACAAAAATAAAGTCAAGGTGGATCAAAGATCTAAATCTAAGACCTCAAACTATAAAACTGCTCCTGGAAAACACCAGGGAAAATGTGGGAGACATTGGGGTAGGGAAAAACTTCTTAAATAAGACTCCCAATACACAGTCTATGATCCCTAAAATAGATAAGTGGGATTACATCAGAATAAGAAGTTTCTGCATGGCAAAAGACACAGT
>NW_006159512.1:6971556-6982093 GCF_000334495.1 Tupaia belangeri chinensis
GCTTCTGTTGTTATAGAGTTATAAAATTATACAAAATTATAAGACATATTTTGAACATTATCTTTAAAAATTCAGTATTTTGGAATTTTGAAAGTTGTTTGTAAACTGTCAAGAATTATGGAGTATGAGCTAACATTTTTTGCTATGTAAAGTAAATGTTGTGGAAAAATGTAAAAATAAATAAATTAAAGAAAAAAGAAAGAAAGAAAGAAATCACCAAAAAAAAAAAAAAAAAGACGATGGTGCAAGACCCAGGGCTGACAAACCAGGGTCCCAAAGGCTACCTGAGGGAGGCGATGTTATGGGCACTGGTTGATTGCACTGGCCCAGAGTGGTTGTGCCAGCTCCCACTCTCTTCTACCCTGCTGGCCTCTCTTTCCAGGCACACTAGGAGGATTCCAATCCTCCTGACCCTAGCTCTGACCAATAGACGCTGGATAGAAGTGACACGCATGCCTTCAGGGTAGCACACATTCCTAGAGCTGGCTATTTATTGGGCTGTCCAAAAAGCCATGCCATATTTTTGCATAGAAAAACAGAGAAAAAATACATCATGATTTTTTAACAGTCCAAAACTTCCTATACTTCATCACTCAATAGAACATCTTTCCAAATGGAAAAAGAAAAGGCAATAGAATAAATGAATAAGTCACAAAGGAAAGTATTGACAGATTTACAATGTACATTTTTAAATATCTGCATGTCAAAAACAGTCATTGGAAGGAAAAGGATATCAGACAAAAATAAAAGGCAAACAGCAATAATACCCTTCATATTAAAAAAAAAAAACAACTCCAAAATAGCTGACAAAATGTAAATAGCTGACAAACATAAACGTTCAACCATAACTGACAAAATGTAAATAGCTGACAAACATAAATGTTCAGCCATTCTAGTGACCCCTTCCCCCTCAAAAAAAAAAAAAATTAAACAGTCAGACACAGTTCCCAGGAGCTCTCTCTGAGAGAGAGAACTCCAAATGACTCATGTATCTTTATTTCATTTACATGGTTTTCTGCAATAAACATGTTACTTGGCTATGAAATAAAGCATGATGTCATTTTCCTCTTGTCGGATTGCAGGGGTGTTCTGCTGCTGGTGGTTCATTGTGGTCGGGTGTAGTGTTTTGGGGGGTTTCCTCTTGTCAGGTTTGTAATAACAGAACCCAGAGCTGGTGCAGGGACCTGGGCAGCCTCACTCCTTGGTGTCTAGGAGTATAAATCAGCACAAGCTCTCTTGAAAGCAGCTTGGCAGTAAGTACTGAGTCTTCAAAATATTCATACCCTTTGACCCAGTAACTCTCTTTCCAGGAATCTATGCTAAGGAAATATTCAAAGATGTTGATAAAGATTTCTATACAAAGAGTATGTTACCCTCATACTAACAAAGCAAAAATCAGGAAAAACCACGTTCCGTTTAGAGGCCCACATACATCGCAGATATTTAGACTAAGGAACCAAACTGTATGAACAAGAATATGATCAAACAGAGAAGCTGAAATACATTCAAAAATCCTTAAAGTGCACTTTTTTGATCATATAAACCACAAGCCTAGAGATATTAAGATGTAAATTCCCTTCATTTATTTAGCTACCCTTTTGATATACATCCCAGATTGCAAGCTGTTTTCTTAGAAAAAAGAACATACAGATCAGAAGACCCTGAAGAAGAAACAGAAGGTGGGAAAGGGAGAAAGAAGTAACTTTTTTTTTCCTGATGAATTAGTATCTATAAAAAATAATAATAAAAAAAATTTTTAAATTTAAAAATCGGAGAAGGACCAGGCAGTGGCACTGTGGTAATGCAACTGGACCCACATGGGCAAACGTTCCAGGACCTCCCTGTGTAGGGTGGCACCATGTGTCCTGATCTGGCTGAGACTGGGGGTGGATCAGGGCATGAGGAACCTGTTGAGGGTACCTGCCTCTCTGTCCTCTGTCTCCAACTCTCTTTAGCTCTCATGGAAGAAATAAACTTAAAAAGAAAACAAGAGGAAAGTCTCCAGCTTCTCCCATATCTCTCCAAGCTTTCTAGGACTCTTTTCAACACTCGATAGATTAACAAATTAAGTCAATGGCTAGTAATTGCATGAATTTACTATGTACCATGTGCTACATGAAGCAATCTCACTTCACTGAACATTATTACAGCCATTTTACAGAGGAGGAATATGAAAATCAGGTGTGATTAACAGCTCAAGATCATCCTTCTTTGCAATATACCAGAAATCATCAAAAAGTTCACAAGATATGTAGTATATAAAAAAAAGAAAAAAATTGTGCAGAGCCAGCAGGTCGCATGGTGGTTAAGGCACTGAAAACTCTCACATGGCTGACCACAGTTTGAGTCCCAGACCTGGTAGCTTGCTTTCTTACTTTCCCTCTCTCTGTGTGTCTCTTTCTGGGTGAATTAAAATAAACGAATGAATAAATAAAATTAAAAAAAAAAAAAAGCTATGCAAGAGAACCAGCAGGTCAGGTGGAACCTAAGGCGGCTGGATTTCATATGGCTGACTGAGTGATTCAAGTCCCAGACCCAGCAGCTTGAAAAACACACAGGGCACATGTGCGTGCATGCCCAATATCCCAAGAGGAGAATGAAGGAGAAGGGACCGCAGAGACTACAGCACACCCATCCCACTCTGCGGGGTGATTTCTTGCTTTTCTTCTCTCTTTGTCCCTCTCTGTCTCTTTCTTCCAAGTTCACACACCCTATAGCAAAAGTAAAAAAGAAAAAAAAAAAAAAAACTTTGCATGAATTTCAAAAACTGTTTGCACCAAAATATATTCATACTTTAACTCCATTTTTACACAAAATTTTGAAGTCCTCTTATATTTCTATGCTATTAAATAAAAAAGAGGAAGGCCCAGCCACAGTGGTGCTGTGGCTCAATGCTGGGGGCTCCGTGGAAGGCCCAAGTTCAATTCCCGAACCAACCTTCAAGAGGGCAGAGTGGCATATGCCTGTAATCCTAGCCAAATGGGAGGCTGGCGCAGGAGGAACACAGCACAGTGAGAGCCTGTCAAATACCCATCTCTCGCTCTTCCTCTCTCATTTAACAGAGTCAATTCAAAATATCTGTTTTTTTCTTTTATTTTCCCAAATCTCAACTTCTATATGTATCTACTAATATTCATATACTTCATGAATACTCATAAGTATTCCACACATTTTTACTAGTTATTTCATATTTACTTAATAGGGCTTCAAGTTTTCTTTTAAAAATTCACGTTGTGGGGACCAGCAGACTGTGTAATGGTTACGTTGCTGGACTCCCACGTAGTTGACTATGGTTCAAGTCCCGGGCCTGGCAGCTTAAAACTCACGCTGGTATATGTGCGTGCATGTCCAAGATCCTGAAAGGAGAATAGAGAAGAAGAGATTGCAAGCGTGGCCAGCCCCTCTGGGGGTGATTTCTCACTTTCTGTCTCTCTGTCTGTCTGTCTGTCTCTCCTCTCTGTTTTGTGTGTGTGTGTGTCTCTCCAGCAAGTACAAGTGCCCTATAACAAAAATCTCTCTCAAAAAAAAAAAATATTGTGAATTAAAACAGCAAGTTTTCAAAAAACTGTTGACGTATACATATAGATTGAAAACATACGAAAAATAGTCACCTTTTGTTTCTAACTTGATGTAGTATGTATTCTCCTCAACCATCTACCATAAGTGAACTCAAGGTCCTAGTAATGTATCTAACCTTTAAATCTGTAAACTTCACATCGGCAGTGGCCAGGGAAAATGACAAGACAGCTCTGTTAGATCATTTTCTCTTAGCAACCCTCACCATGTTCCACCTTCCACCAGGCTAGGTTTGGGAACAGTTCTGCTACTAATGGCTCTCTGGAAAGTGCAAATTTGTCCTAATTGATACATTAGGGAACAGTATGACCACAACGCAAATTGCAGATCTGTTTGTGTTTTAGAATGTTCTGTTTAGTGCCAATACATATTATTTGACATAGTCTGTCTACTTAATATCTTTTCTGCTAAAAATCAGTTATAGGAAGAAAAAGAGTTGAGTAGAAAGCATTTTTCCTTAAGAATTATTTCTTTAATTTTGTCATTATTATTACTTTTTAATTTGCTACAGGGCACATGCACTCATCAGACAGAGAAAGAGAGAAAAAGTGAAAAAGCAAGTCACCCAGGTGGGGACTTAAACCACAATCAGCCATGTGGGAGTCCAGCACCTTTAACCACCATGCCACCTGCTGGCCCCAAAAGTGTGATTTTTAAGGCCAAGGTTCAGACATAGACAATTCATAAAGGTTTTATTATTAAACCTTACAGATTTAAATATAACTATCTTGGGGCCAGCAGGTAGTATGGTGGTTAGGGCACTGGATACCACACGGCTGATGAACCAGTTCAAATTCGGGACCCAGCAGCTTAAAAACACACTGCTCACTTATATGTGCATGCCTAAAACCCTGAGAGGAGAATGGAGAGGGGACTAACAGCATGGCCACCCATGGGGGTGATTTCTCACTTTTCCTTTCTCTCTGTCTCTCTCTAGTGAGCACATGTGTCCTATAGCAAAAATGTTTTTAAAATAATAAAATAAATACAGCTATTTTTAGCCAGATGCTGTTTTCTCCACTATGAAAGGTCTTTAAGAAACTCATGAAAAAAATCAAATCAAAGTACAAGTTTATTTTGGTGCAAAAAAAATTTCAAATACTTGCACAGTTCTTTTAGAATACAAATTTTCTATAAAGTTTTTGGTAACTTCCCTCATACAGCAAGTTTCTCCAATACCATTCAGTTGAAAATCATTTTCGCTTCCGCAACAGTCCAGTAACAGATGCTGAGACAAAGTGCCCAAGGCATCCTTTCCACTACAAGACAAAGATATCACGTGGGGTTAACCTGCCCAGAATATCCCAAACTTTACAAAAGGTTTCCCCAACTCTAAGCACACACATTCCAGATTCTTCTGGGCCCCTACCACACCTCTTGGTCCATGCTAGAACACCTGACTCCAAATGAGTCACTCCTAGCATCTACCACCGGGGGGGGGGGGGGGGGCCCTCCGCCGCCCCCGGGGGGGGGGGGGGGGGGGGGGGCAGCTGCAAGCCAGGCTAAACCAGAGCCCTCCTCGTTTCTGTTTTCATTCTACAGCTTTGTTCAGGGACAAATGCTGTACAAAACTGTACACTTGTGTTTGCCATTTCGTTTTCTCTAGAGTGATTTTTTTTGTTTGTTTTTTTAATTTGTCAGATGCACAAGAACAGACAAAAGAAGAGAAATGGGGCATGGTCAACACCCTGTCAAGATTTTGGGCATACATGCACACATATGCCCCACATGGTTTTGTTTTTGTTTTTCAGATATTTTTGCTATATGGCACATATGCTCACCAGAGAAACAGAGAGACAGCGAGAAATCACTCCCGGGGGGGATGGCCATGCCACAACGCTTTCTCCTCCATTCTCCTCTAGGGATTTCGTACGTGGGTGCATGCGCGCGCACGCACGCACGCATGCACACACACACACACACACACACACAAACACAGGCCTAGTGTGAGTTTTAAGCTGCCAGATCTGAGACTTGAACCACAGTCAACTACATGGGAATCTAGCAACGTAACCATTAAGCCATGTGCTGGTCCCTATGCCCCCATGTGTTTTTCAAGCTACTGGGAACAGGATTCAAACCACACAATTGACCACATGGATTTAGTTCCCTTGGACCACCAGGTCAAAAAGTTGGCCCATGGATTTAATATTGAGGACATAAATATGTCGGTATTTACTGTTTAACTTTTTGTCTAATATACTTCTTACCCAAAAATTGTTTTTGTTACTTTGGGATACACAAATGCTTAAATTTTTTATAATGTAAGTCTGGAAATATTTTCCTTTGTGATTTATTCTATTGCTTTTACATTCAGAAAGTTATCCTCTGATCAGAGATCTTCTGATGAAAATAAACAACAATCTATACATTTTCCTACTTTTTAAATGTTTTTAAAATTTTTTTAACTTTTTAATTTTCACATGGTATTTGTTTTGCAGCAAAGTACGAAGGAAAATCTTATTTGACATTCTTCCCAAATAGCTTACCAGTGTTTATGCATAAAAGTTAAGATAAAATGGTGGAGGCCATGCAGCCAACATAGGCAGAGCCTAAAGAGCTGCCTCTCATGTCTAAGCAAGGCTTGGCTGAGAAGAGCTGCAAGCAAGGCTACAGCTACGAGCTCAAGGTTTCAACTGTGTTTGTTGTACTGGTTTGTGCTGTTTCTGCTTTCAATCTCTCTGCCATGGGCTTTACTGTTGTTATGGTACTCTGGTACCTCGTAAGAGCAAAATAACACCCCCAGCTTACTGTAACTTTTACAATAAAATCAACTAATAATCCTGAAAGAATGCGGACCCCTAAGGCAGTGGCAAACGGGAATTTTTTTGTGAGATTCACCCCACCTGCCTGGAAAATATCAATAAAGATGTTGCATTCACTTCTTCTACTGGGGACTACATAGATAGCATTAGAAAGGTTTGGGTTAATGGAAAACTACTAAATTGGTGAAATGGGGGTTCAGGGGCTCATCCTGATACCCCAAACAAAGACCATGAGTCACCTTTGATCTCAGGACAAGGAAAGATTGCAGCTCCCCTGAGCCACAGCCATTGTATAGAACAGCACGTAGAGGATCACATGCACACAATAACCTTTAGGTCAGTCATTAAGCTGCTTACATGACCACATTCCTTTCCCATGTGGGCAACAGGCTCACCCCCTTAGCTGTAGATTACCTCAGGCTCTCCCCCTTAGCTGTAGATTACCCAAGATAATATAGATGTTCTACTTTAGTATATATTAACCATGTCTTTACTCAACCAGATAAGATTTCTATCTAGATCTCCGGCATGGGGCTGAAGTTATCAAGTGGGCCTGGGGCTGAAGTTATCAAGCTTGCTGAAAAACCTCTCATCCAGAAGGCCATACCCAGTAATCAAGATCTAAGAAGAAAATAAACCAGACAGATGAACTCCCTCGCCCTGAGGACTGTGACGGATTACACCTAATCAAACAGAACAGTGCATCATGTTTTATGATTATTGTTCCTATGCTTTGAATACCTGACTTTTTAGAGTAAAATCGTTTACCTCCCCCTTACCCCTCCTACTCCTGTAAACATCCCTCAATAAAAATGTATGTCTCCTAGCCACTGACGCTACAGTCTTGAGCTTGCTCTGACTGTAGTCGGGTGAGAACATGCTAAAGAGCATAGAGGTCTCTGCCTGATTTTTTCTTGCCTGCGTCGCCTTCTGTCGAGTCTCAACCCACCCCAGCTGGAGCAGGTCTCCAGCAACAAAGAATCAAGGGGCTGGCAGATGTCAGGGTGATTAAGGCTCTGAACTCCCACATGGCTGGACATAGTTCGAATCCAGGACCTGGCAGCTTGCTTTCTCAGTTCCCACCCCCGCCCCCCCATCTCTCTGGTCAGATTTTTAAAATAATAAAAATGAATAAAATAAAATAAAATGATTCTTAAAAAAAAGATAAAGACACAGAATATTCTAGCCAGATTTAATTCACATCATTAATCAACTACAGTAAATGTTGGAGAACAGAGTAGATCACCCATCTTGTTGAAACAGGGCCTGTGAAGGAGAATGTGAAGTTAGAAAGACAGATTAAAGTATAAATGGGAGTGGAGGTTAAGGTAGCTGGATTCCACATGGCCAACTTCATAGTTAGTCTCCTGGACCCAGCAGCTTGAAAATCACACTGGGTGCAAGCATACCCAAAATCCTGAGAGGAGAACAGGGGAGAAGGAATTACCATGTGGCCATCCACCCAAAGGAGGGGTGATTTCTCATTTTCCCTCTCTCTAACTTTTTGTCTCTCTCCAGCAAGATGCACCCTATGGTAAGAAAGAAAGAAAGAAAAGAAAGAAAGAAAGAAAGAAAGAAAGAAAGAAAGAAAGAAAGAAAGAAAGAAAGAAAGAAAGAAAGAAAGGAAGAAAGGAAGAAAGGAAGAAAGGAAGAAAGGAAGAAAGGAAGAAAGGAAGAAAGGAAGAAAGGAAGAAAGGAAGAAAGGAAGAAAGGAAGAAAGGAAGAAAGGAAGAAAGGAAGAAAGGAAGAAAGGAAGAAAGGAAGAAAGGAAGAAAGGAAGAAAGAAAGAAAGAAAGAAAGAAAGAAAGAAAGAAAGAAAGAAAGAAAGAAGAAAAGAAAAGAAGAGAAAAAAGAAAAATATTAATCTAAAAAGAAACTTCCTTTTTCTACTAGTTTACATATCTTATAATATCTCTAGGGAAATGCAATTCATGACAAATAGAATTACTCATCTGAATAATTAATAATTTTCATGACATTTATACTACTCCCACCAAAAGTTAAAATTATACCTCATCTTACCCTGTAAGTAATATCTGTAATTCAGACTACTCATTGGAAATCCATCACACTTCCTACAGTCCCAAAAATAAAAGAACATACAACTACCTTTGAAATAAAGTTAAATGGCTTAATGACAACCTAATCTCAAGTTAAATCATTTAATAAAAAAACAATTTTACTGCTCAAAAGAAATGAACACGTAGCATCAAGAGAAAAACTTCTTTGAAAAAGAAAATTGAGGCCTATCAGAAGATCAAATTCTAGGGAAACTTTCAATAATTTTTCATTACAGTTGAGAAGTAGTAGAGAGGGAGTAAATACCACCCCTTTCACATCCATGCACTGGGCACTTCTCATTCACACCTCAATTAACGGCACTAGAACTCCCTGAGGATAATACTTCCACCCCCAATTTGCAGAAGAAAAGTGAGGCTGAGAAATTATTTAACGGTCCCCAAGTCACACAGCTACTAAACAATCAGACAAACGCTGGACAGAGTTCCCAGCACAAAGTAAGACTTCATGTCAGTCCCTTCTTTTTCTACTCATCCACTCAACTGGTATTTTTGCTTGATCGGTAGTTAACAGCATAATCTGAGATATCCCTCCCATCCCCCCCACCCCCGCCTTCATGGGATATTTGAGGTCGAAACTATTCTCATAACATTAATAATACTAAAATGTAATGGGCAGACTAATGGCTCTCCACGAAATCACATTCTAACCCTAGAACCTGAGACTATGTTACCTGAAATGGCAAGGGAGAATTAAGACTGTCCAAGGATTAAGGATGTTAACAGCTGATTTTAAGATAAAGAGAGTATCACTGATGATCCAGCTGTGCCCAGCATAATCACAAGGGTCCTTTTCACGAGTGTGAAAAGGAGGCAGAAGATTAGGGTCAGAGTGATGAGATGTGACAAAGCCTCAGAAAGCCATTGCTGGCTTCGTATATGGAAGGAACTAGGAAGACAGAACAAAGCTTCCTGGAGGGCAAAGCAGCATTTCTCCATCAGAACCTTTTTCTCCATCAGAACCTTCCAGAAGCAATGCAGCCCTGCCCACATCTTTTTTGTTTGTTTGTTTTTTTGTGTTTATTCTTCATTTAACTTTTCAAAACACTACTATAGAGGAATATTAAAACAAAAACAAAAGCAAGTAGTGAGCATATTATGATTACAGTCCCTCACACTCATTCACTACTGCCTATAAAATGCCAGCAGTGTTATTTTACTGCCCCCATTAAGAGGTTTGACACTGAGCACCTTGAGAATGATGCTCATCATCCTCATATGGTTTTCCATTGTAATGGGGTGATCTGTCCTGATTTGGACCAGTTCTACCTGGTCCATTTCATCGGTCTCTTCTACTTTCTTCCTTTCAGGTAGAAGTTTTTCCAGCAAAGACAGTTTATCAGGAGACAGGAAGCCATTCTCAAGGAAGTTTACCTTAAATTCAATGATTAGGCGACCCTCTTCATAGGGTCTATGATAAATTGGCATGCCTTCATTTAACACACACTTGAGATCTCCATGTTTGACAATCTGACCTGGATGAGAGGTGATGACTATGGTTCGGTTGCCAAGAGTGGAAATTGGCTTTTGGAAGCCACACAATGCTTCAACCAGCTGTATGTCCATGCACATGAAAAGGTCATCTCATCGAGTAAAAACAGCATGATCTTTCTGATCTAGTACAATGATAATATCTCCTGGCTCCAGTCCTGGTTCTTGGTCTCCTCCACGATGGAATGTTATCTTCTAGCCATCTTTCATGCCTTTGTTAATATGAACTTCTAGAATCTTTCTCTTGAACTATCTTCCTTCCATTGCAACTTTTACATCTGTCTTTAGGACTGATCCACTCTCCATGGCCTTGGCACTCCATGCACACAGACTGAATTTCCTGAACCATTCCAGGTCCTATCTGATGAATTCTTATTTGCATTCCTGTACCTCGGCAATTGAGACAGCACTCTACTGCTCCTTTCTTACCACCTCAGCCTTCACATTTGTCACAAATCAGTCTTTTGCAGGGCCAGTTTTCTTGTTGCACCATTATATAAATCTTCTAAGGTTACTGACAGCTGATGTACAACGTATTTACCTCTTCTTTCTCTCTGCATCCTTCCTCCTCCTCCAAAAAACATATCAAAGATGTCCATTGGGGAGCCAAAACCACCACCTGCTCCA
>NW_006159512.1:6983545-7002954 GCF_000334495.1 Tupaia belangeri chinensis
AAGAAAGAAAGAAAGAAAGAAAGAAAGAAGAAAAAAAAAGAAGAGAAAAAAGAAAAATATTAATCTAAAAAGAAACTTCCTTTTTCTACTAGTTTACATATCTTATAATATCTCTAGGGAAATGCAATTCATGACAAATAGAATTACTCATCTGAATAATTAATAATTTTCATGACATTTATACTACTCCCACCAAAAGTTAAAATTATACCTCATCTTACCCTGTAAGTAATATCTGTAATTCAGACTACTCATTGGAAATCCATCACACTTCCTACAGTCCCAAAAATAAAAGAACATACAACTACCTTTGAAATAAAGTTAAATGGCTTAATGACAACCTAATCTCAAGTTAAATCATTTAATAAAAAAACAATTTTACTGCTCAAAAGAAATGAACACGTAGCATCAAGAGAAAAACTTCTTTGAAAAAGAAAATTGAGGCCTATCAGAAGATCAAATTCTAGGGAAACTTTCAATAATTTTTCATTACAGTTGAGAAGTAGTAGAGAGGGAGTAAATACCACCCCTTTCACATCCATGCACTGGGCACTTCTCATTCACACCTCAATTAACGGCACTAGAACTCCCTGAGGATAATACTTCCACCCCCAATTTGCAGAAGAAAAGTGAGGCTGAGAAATTATTTAACGGTCCCCAAGTCACACAGCTACTAAACAATCAGACAAACGCTGGACAGAGTTCCCAGCACAAAGTAAGACTTCATGTCAGTCCCTTCTTTTTCTACTCATCCACTCAACTGGTATTTTTGCTTGATCGGTAGTTAACAGCATAATCTGAGATATCCCTCCCATCCCCCCCACCCCCGCCTTCATGGGATATTTGAGGTCGAAACTATTCTCATAACATTAATAATACTAAAATGTAATGGGCAGACTAATGGCTCTCCACGAAATCACATTCTAACCCTAGAACCTGAGACTATGTTACCTGAAATGGCAAGGGAGAATTAAGACTGTCCAAGGATTAAGGATGTTAACAGCTGATTTTAAGATAAAGAGAGTATCACTGATGATCCAGCTGTGCCCAGCATAATCACAAGGGTCCTTTTCACGAGTGTGAAAAGGAGGCAGAAGATTAGGGTCAGAGTGATGAGATGTGACAAAGCCTCAGAAAGCCATTGCTGGCTTCGTATATGGAAGGAACTAGGAAGACAGAACAAAGCTTCCTGGAGGGCAAAGCAGCATTTCTCCATCAGAACCTTTTTCTCCATCAGAACCTTCCAGAAGCAATGCAGCCCTGCCCACATCTTTTTTGTTTGTTTGTTTTTTTGTGTTTATTCTTCATTTAACTTTTCAAAACACTACTATAGAGGAATATTAAAACAAAAACAAAAGCAAGTAGTGAGCATATTATGATTACAGTCCCTCACACTCATTCACTACTGCCTATAAAATGCCAGCAGTGTTATTTTACTGCCCCCATTAAGAGGTTTGACACTGAGCACCTTGAGAATGATGCTCATCATCCTCATATGGTTTTCCATTGTAATGGGGTGATCTGTCCTGATTTGGACCAGTTCTACCTGGTCCATTTCATCGGTCTCTTCTACTTTCTTCCTTTCAGGTAGAAGTTTTTCCAGCAAAGACAGTTTATCAGGAGACAGGAAGCCATTCTCAAGGAAGTTTACCTTAAATTCAATGATTAGGCGACCCTCTTCATAGGGTCTATGATAAATTGGCATGCCTTCATTTAACACACACTTGAGATCTCCATGTTTGACAATCTGACCTGGATGAGAGGTGATGACTATGGTTCGGTTGCCAAGAGTGGAAATTGGCTTTTGGAAGCCACACAATGCTTCAACCAGCTGTATGTCCATGCACATGAAAAGGTCATCTCATCGAGTAAAAACAGCATGATCTTTCTGATCTAGTACAATGATAATATCTCCTGGCTCCAGTCCTGGTTCTTGGTCTCCTCCACGATGGAATGTTATCTTCTAGCCATCTTTCATGCCTTTGTTAATATGAACTTCTAGAATCTTTCTCTTGAACTATCTTCCTTCCATTGCAACTTTTACATCTGTCTTTAGGACTGATCCACTCTCCATGGCCTTGGCACTCCATGCACACAGACTGAATTTCCTGAACCATTCCAGGTCCTATCTGATGAATTCTTATTTGCATTCCTGTACCTCGGCAATTGAGACAGCACTCTACTGCTCCTTTCTTACCACCTCAGCCTTCACATTTGTCACAAATCAGTCTTTTGCAGGGCCAGTTTTCTTGTTGCACCATTATATAAACCTTCTAAGGTTACCAACAGCTGATGTACAACATTTTTACCTCGTCTTTCTGTACCCTTCCTCCTCCTCCAAAAGACATATCAAAGACATCCATTAGGGAGCCAAAACCACCACCTGCTCCACCTTCTTTAATTGCCTGCTCTCCTCTTTGTTATTTAATTCCCTTTTCTTCGCATCAGAGAGAACTTCATAAGCTTGAGAAATCTGTTTAAACTCGCCTTCATCTGGATTCTTATCAGGGTGGTACTTCAAGGCCAGTTTCCTATAAGCCTTCTTCAATTCTTCCTGGGTAGCATTGGGTTTGACCCCCAAAACATCATAGTAAGTTGTTTCATTCACCATTTTGTACAACTGGTGAGCGAGCCCTGCCCACATCTTGAGCTTAACCCAGAGAGACCTACTGCCAAGTGCTGGCCTCCAGAATTATAAAGACAACATGTTTGTGTTGTTGTATGTCACTAAATTGACAAACTGTGGTGATCTGTAACAGGGGTAATAAGAATTTAATCCCAGCAGACACACAGTAAATCGCTGAAGGTTCCAGGCTCATGTCCAGAGACCACCCAAGTCCACCACGTACACAGGTTAGGCTGTAACCAGGACTGATTGAAGTTGGGAGGTGGACTGCAGCATCTCTCTGTCGCTATTGTTCTCTCTCTTTCTCTCATAGAAAATTAAACTTAAAAAAATAATAATTTAATACAGAGAGGACATGACTTTTTCACTCATGTTCTCTTGCCTATACGATGTCTGAGACTGCACTAAACTGAATGCAGAATCAAAGAATCCAACTGTCTTCTATTAATCCAGATATCATAGAAATCTGTATAAATGTGAAATCATGACATTCTTCTAACCTCTTTTATGCTATAATAGTCATTGTGTATAAAAAGTATGCCACTATGTTAATAGATAAAAGACTTATTACTATTATTTTAAATTAATCAAATACATACCTTAATATCTGTTTTAATTTATAAATTAAATTATAAATTTATTTATAACCTATATAAACAAAAGCTGGATCTCTAAAAATTTTAAGTGTATAAAAGAATCCTGAGGGCAAAATGTTTGAAAACTGCTATCTTAACTATGTGTGCTTTGTTCACTACTTCAGTTGAACTGACCAACACACAAATGGTACAGAAAAAATACAAGTTAAAGTAAACGGGTACCCCATAGGTATATTCTGATATTCTAATATTAAATATGTTTCTCAAGTAGATATTCCTGCTCTTAACAGAACAAAAGAGGTCTAAGCCACAGTGGTGATGCAGTAGGGTACCACTCTGCAATGATGGAAGCTACATGGAAGACGTGGGTTTGGTTCCTAGGTTGACCTTAACCTACATTCATGGTCATGACACTGGATGCCTTGAAGGCTGGAGGTAGGAACATGGCACAAAATCCAGTTAAAGGTGCTTTTCTTTCTGTCTCTCTCTCTCTCAAGGAAGGAAAGGAAGGAAAGAAGGGAAGGGGGAAAAAAACTTTTTTAAAAAGAGTACCAGATCCTCCCATAATGCAGTGATTAAGCCCAGTACATTGGGAGCCAGATGCCATGTGGCTAACCACACTTCAAATTCCAGCCCCAGCAGTTTCAAAAACATACCAGGCATATTCCATTTTTTTTTCTTTTTTTCTGTTTTTTAGAGGTTTTTGCTATAGGGCACGTGTGCTTGCCAGAAAGACAGAGAGAGAAAGAGAGAGAGAAAGCAAGAAATCACCCCCCGGGGGGATGGCCACGCCGCAATCCCTTCTCCTCCATTCTCCTCTTGGGATCTTGGGCATGCACGCACACGTACCCGGCATGAGTTTAAGCCACCAGGTCCGGGATTCAAACAGCAGTCAGCTATATGGGAGTTCGGTGGCATAGCCATTACACTAACTGCTGATCCCCATTTTTAAAACATACCCCAAATCCTGATGAGATGGAAAAATAGGGGGAAAAGGATTGTGATAATCACATCACATTGGCTCTACCCCCCAACCACACCCCCAGCAAGTACACAACACTTAAGAAAGAAAAGTTTTCAGGATCAGCGGTTGGTGTAATGGCTATGTCGCTGGATTCCCATGTAGTCAACCACAGTTTGAGTCCCGGACCCAGTGGCTTAAACTCATGCCAGGTACATGTGCATGCGTGCCCAAGATCCTGAGAGGAGAATAGAGGAGAAGGGATTGTGGCATAGCCATCCCCCCTGTGGGGGATGATTTCTCACTTTCTGTCTCTCTTTATCTTTCTGGCAAGTGCACACGCCCTATAGCAAAAACCTCTCCAAAAAAAAAAGGGAAAGAAAAGTTCAAAGAACAAAAGAAATATTTCAATATACTTCAAGAGTTACATTTAAATACTGTGAGGGTATGCAGCTTAGATACAGAAGGCAGCTATCAGTATGCCTCACTACTCACTGGAGCCAGATGACACATGCCTTAGATTCCATGGGCTCTGTGGAAATACCCACACGGGATATGGGAAACATCCTGACTGTGGCTAGGTCCTGCGATGCCTGTTCTATATGTTTATGTCTTACATATCATCCACTTTGATGCATACTTAGCCTTCCTCGGAGTTGCAGAGGAACAGCATAGGATCACACATGATAGGAACAAGGTTAAAAAACGTCTACAAACACCTACACTAAAATTCTTATCTCTAACTGTAGGACTTTAACTGCATCCTCATAAGCTTGCAAAACAGTTCACTGTGCCTGGTAAAATACATAAATAAAGAAGCTCAGTATGACTAAGCAGCACAGCTTGTCTGTGTTTATCTTCATCTTCTGCTTCTTTGTCTTCTTTTTTTTTCTCTAACTCTTTCCTTCACAGCATCAAGCCCCGAGGGCAGACGTTGACAGTATTACCATCCAGAGAGATGTTACTTTTAAGCTTGTCAGCAGACACCAATAGAATATAAATTAAAAGTGTATTCAGGTGCATGTATTAGTATCTTATAAATTCAACTAGCATGAAACAGTTCTTCAAAACCCTACTAAACTAAAGAAGATGAGTTATCAAAGTTAAAAACCAATCCAATGGAGCTAGCAGGTGGCATAATGGTTAAGGCACTGGACACCCACATGGCTGACGGTAGTTTGAGTCTCAGACCCTACTTGAAAATTAGGGCTTGAAAATTATGCCAGGTGCATGTGCATATGTGCCTAAAACCCCAGGAGGAGAATGGAAGAGAACAGATTGGGGCATGGTCATCCCTCCTAGGGAGCGATTTCTCACTTATTCTCTCACTGTCTCTGTCTCTCTCTTTTTGGTGAGCGCACGCACCCTATGGTAAAAACCTCTAAAAGAACCAACCCATTAAAAGTACAAAAATTTCCCATAAAACCCAGCCTGAGCAATCAATTAGCATTTTTCTCTCTGCACTATCTTTCCCCTTAAAAATAAATAAATAAATGGTAATTTGCTTAATTTTATTTACTTACTCATTTTTCTTGGAGAGAGATTTTTACTATAGGGCTGTGCGCTTGTCGGAGAGACAGAAAGAGAAGAGAGACAGAATGTGAGAAATCATCCCCCAGGGGAGATGGCCATACCACAATCCCTTCTCCTCCAGTATCCTCTTGGGATTTTGGGCACACACCCACACGTGCCCAGGGTGAGTTTTAAGCCGCCAGGTTTGGAACTCGAACTGCAGTCAACTATGTGTGAGTCCCCTAACATAACCATTACGCAAACTGTTGGTCCCTATTATTATTATTTTAATTTGCTATAGGGCACAGAGAGAAAAAGAAAGTGAGAAAACAAGTCACCAGGTCTAGGTGTCAAACCTCAGCCTGGAGTCCAGCGCCCCAACTGCCATGCCACCTGCCAGCACCATCTCTGCACTGTCTTAACTACAGTATTTAACTTAAAAAATAGTAAAAAGCTATCATTTCTCCTAAGCACTTGTTAGTGTACGAGAGGCACATAAAGACATTCTAAGGGAAATGGTGTCCTCCTTCAACTGACTCAAATCATGTTTTATTCAAGAGAGATTTTTGCCATAGAGCATGTGCACTCGCTGGAAAGACAGAGAGAATGAGGGAATTCATCCTCCTGGGGGGATGGCCATGCCTCAATCCCTTCTCCTCCATTCTTTCAAGATCTTGGGCATGCACACACTCATGCCCGGAATGAGTTTGAAGCCACTGGGTCCGAGACTCGAACCATGGTCAACTTTGTGGAAGTCCAGCAATATAACCATTATGCCATCTGCTGGTCCCTCAAAGCATTTTTTTAACACTGGGAAATTATAAAGAAATGTTATGGATTTTAATACGTTTTTAAAGTTTTTGTTTCTTCCACTCCCAACAGGATCTTGATGCCACCCCCAGTCTCAGTCATCCCTGATCAGGGGCACACGTGTCCAGTGCACTCAGGGAAGTCTCCAGGTGCAAACCTGCAACCTTCCCACATGGGTCAGCCCTACAGAGCACCATGTTTCATCACTGTGCCACAATCCGGTTCCCTAAACTAGTTTTTAAGATCTTTCTTTTCCTATTTTCCATTGTAAACTACATCTTGTCAAGATAAAAATGAAAAATATTCAGGATTCAGCTGACCACAAACTTAACCCAATCACCCCCACACTGAGCTCCTCGGAAGAACTAACAGAAGAACTACGTTGGCCACCAAGTACAAACAGCCAGCTGCTCCCCTCCAGTTTGAACCAGTCAGACCACACGTGGCTTCCTATGGTCAGCACCAAATGGATCAGTTTCAAGGAGATATTAACAAACCAGAATGAATGCACAGGTGAGTTTCCAAAATAGTGACGGCACAGGGGAGTCACGTGATGCTTCCTGCTCACAGTCCTCACACAGAAAGCAGCTATCTTAGAGAAGGGGAATCGGAATCATTCCCTGTGACTCAGCCATCCAAAATAAAATTCGCAGCATGGTGATCGTAGGATGAGCTCAAGGAGGTGCCAGATGGCCACTAACAAGGGCTATCAGAAAACAATTCCTTCTCCCAGCAAAGGACTGGACTCTACTACAACCCACAGGGCCCCTCCACTTGCCCGAACCTATTTTAGGCACTTCTTTCCTACCTGAAAATGCAAAAATCATTACTTAGCATGTTTCTCCTTTAAACCTTTCTGCTACTTTTTCCTATGGTCACATGATCATCCACATCATATAGCTAAACTAAAGATAATTTTTCTTTTTTGAGAGATTTTTGCCATAGAGCATGTGCACTCACCAGAGAGAGAGAGAGAGACAGAAACCAAGAATTCACTCCCTGGGAGGATGGCCACGCCGCAATTCCTTCTCTTCCATTCTCCTCTGGGGATCTTGGGCATGCACAGTGAAACACTTACCCACAGTGAGTTTTAAGCCATCAGGTCCGGGACTCAAACCACAGTACGCCACATGGGATTCCAGCGCCTTAAGCACTACACCTGATGGCCTCACAACAGACAACTTTTTTTTTTTTTGACAGGTTTTTGCTATAGGGTGTGTGCACTCTAGCAGAAAGAGACAGAAAGACAAAAAGTAAGAAATCACCCCCCAGGGGGGATGGCCACACCACAATCCCTTCTCCTCCATTCTCCTCTCGGGATCTTGGGCACGCATGCACATGCGCCCGGCCTGAGTTTAAGCCACCAAGTCCGGGACTCGAACTGCAGTCAGCTACATGGAAGTCCAGTGACATATCCATTACACCAGCTGCTGGTTCCACAAAAGACAACTTTTAAAGAATGTATAATCCTATTTTTAATACATAAAGAAAAGAATAAAGAGAAAAGAACACCCACATCCCTACCATCCAGCTGGAAGATGGAAGCCCTTCAGTCCTCCCCTCTTTTCCCCTCTCAGTGCAGACAGGACCACCACCCTGGTGGTGATCCCTGTTACTCTCTGCACCTCTTCAGACTTTGCCACATACGTGTGTAAATCTACAAGTACTCTAGAGTATTTACTGTGTGTTTTAAACCCTTTTATAATTGGTATATGTCAGCAACTTGCATTTTTTTTTTTTATTCTTGTGAGAGCTCTCCATGTTGGTAACTCCACGTAGTTTGAGAGTCAATATGTGTTCTATAAAGGGCCAACCAATGAGTATTTTGGGCTTCAACAGCCACCGTCTCTGCTGCAACTGCTCAACTCTGATGGCAAAGCACAAACAAAGCTCCCCCTACAGAAAACAGGAATGAATGGGTATAGCATGTTCCAGTGAACCTGAACCCACATGCCCAGCTGCGGTGGCACAGGCGGTGCGTGCTGCTGTGTGATGCTGGAGCCATGTGAAAGGCTTGCAGTTCCGAGCTGCACTGACTTGAAGACAACAGGCATACCTTTAGGAACCTGTGGTTCTGGACAGCTGGCTGGGCAGTGGGTGGAAGGATTGAGGCACTGCAAGACCTAGTCAGGGGTACCCCCCATCTCTCTTTCTCAGAATTAAAGTTAAATATAAATATATACACAAAACAGACATCTGTCCAGAATTGGCCCATGGACTGTAGTTTGCAACCCTTCCTATTCTTAATATTGGTAATATTTCCTTTAAATACCATTTTGTTATTTGCTTGTATTAATAACTTGCTCGTTTTCTTTGGTTAGTACTTACCCACGAGATCTTTTCTCATGCTATAAATTTCAACCTTTCTACATCCTTGTTTTGGGGTGTATCTCTTACAAACAACCTCCCAGCTGGACTTTATTTTCTCCATCTACTCCGACGACCTGTCTTATAATTTGAATACATAGTGATGATGGTAGAATCTGGACCCAGATATTCTTGCTTCACAGACTACTTTTTTTTTTTTTTTTTTTTTTTTTTTTTTTAGGTTTTTGACATAGTGTGTGTATGCTCTAGAGAAAGACAGAGGGGGAAGGGGAAAATCACCCCTGGGGAGGGATGGCCACACCACAATCCCATCTCCTTCATTCTCCTCTCGGGATTTTGGCCACTCATGTACACATGTCCGGCTTGATTTTCAAGCCACCAGGTCCAGGAATCAAAGCACAGTCAGCCATGTGGGATCCATCACCTTAACCACCATGCTACCTGCTGGCCCCATGGACTGTACTCTTAACCTTAGGCCCTCAGGTCTTCCCTTTGTGTCTGTTATACAGTACTTCTTATTAATCCCACTGGAATTTGTTGTGCTTCCGAAAATCTGAGGTTTCGGTCTTTAATTAGTTCCAGCAAATTCTCAACAATTATTGTTGTGACTATTGTCTCTGCCTCATTTCCCTGTCTCTGCTGCTAGAACTCCAAAATAAACTTAAAGATATGCATTTTGTATATACTTCTGCTGGATGTGAATCAGACATCACATTCTCTCATTCAGTCAACTGTTTTCATAATCAGCTCTTTGTTACATTCTGGGCAATTCTCTTAGATTCATATTCCAGCTCATTAATTCTTTCTATACTTTTTGTCTAATCTGGTACCAAAACTCTTCCACTAACTTTTTTTAACTTTAAGGATTAAATTTTCACTTCTAAAATTTCTTTTAAAATCTTTCTGGTTCTAATTTGAAATTTGTCTTATCATTCTACTAGTTTCATAATGTATGCTCACATTTTTTTTGTTGTTTTTCCAGAGGGTGCATTCTATAAGTAATTATAGTAATTTTACTTATATGTCAATTTAAAAAAAAATATTTATAGTATGAGCACTCATGGAGAGACAAAGGGAAAGGAAGAGAAAGAAAGCACGCCCCAAGACACATGGTCACACAACAATCCCTTCTCCCTCTCACTCCCTGCTGAGATTTGGGGCACACATTTCCAGCATGTTTCTCAAGCCACCAGGTCTGGGACTCAAACTATGCAGTTAGCCATGTGGGATCTGGCTCCCATAACCACTAGGCCACAGGCTGGCCCTGTGCTTACATTTTCAAGTTCATCTCTTTATTTCTTCAAATGTTTTAAACATTATCAGATGCATTATATATATGCGTTACCTAGTAATTCAGTAACTGAAGTCCAACTAAGGATACGAGTGGACTTAAAAGACAGGTAGGGAAACATGGAGTTAAAGTATAAGTTTAAGAGCCAGATGCTATGTGAGCCAATCCCATACGGGAAGGTTGCTGGATCAAGTTCAGGGTCCTCCCTGAATAGGTTGGGCACACGGCTGCTGGGACTGGCTAAAGCTGGGGGTAAAGTGTGGTATCAAGACCCTGTTGGAGGTGTTGGCTTTCTCTCACTTTCTCTCTTTTTCCCTCTCTCTCTCTCTGACTTATGGAAGAAATAAGTAAAAAAAACAAAAAAATTAATGTTTATAGTATGAGGTTATTTTGGTGCACAGAAATTTTGAAATCCATGCATCGTTTCTTCATGGTATCCATTTTCAACAAACTTTTTGAAGACCCTGTGTCCCTCCCCTGCTGTTTACTAGTAACTCTTGTTCCCAGTCAAGGTGGATTTCTTGTATATTTTAACATTCTGAATTCATAGCTGCTTTATCTAATCCTGAAAGGCTTTGGTTGAAGGCTTATTCCTCCAAAGAGTGTTTACATTTGCTTCTACCAGAAGTCCCAGGTCACTATCACTCATTTTTAGTTAATTTTGCAGCTCTGGATCACCAGACCACACAAGCAGAATAAATTCAAACCCAAAGCCATATGAGGACCAGCCTACGGGACTTCCACACATCCCACACACGTGGAAAAAATGATCTAGAAGAGGCCAAAGGAGAAGACAAGTGTCCCCGTTGTCGCCCTTCATGAGGAAGCACACCATGGCCACCAGATTGACAGGAGCGTCTCAGACAATGCGCATGTGTGTGCCGCGGCCTCATCTCCCTTCCCAGCAGGCACAGTCAAGGCCCAGCAAATGCTCCCAGGATGAACGTGTCTTTAAATCTCCCTTATCATCTCACTAGCTTCATTATCCACTACTGCTCACCGTTCTGGTTTCGGCTCCCACTCTGTTATTAGTCCTTAGGACGTCTCATCAGTTTCTCAGAGTTTGGTTATGCATTTAAAAGAAGGCCCTTTATACTTTTTTCAGTCTGTGACTATTCTGTACAAAAAGATTTATAAGGCTATCCGGTGTGCCAAACTGCTAGAAGCCAAAGTCCAAAAAAAGAACTTTTGAGACATAGAGGGAATCTGTTTCTACATGTTTTGTTCTAGTTCCATAAAGGACTGGTTTCCAAATATGGCTTATAAAAATACAGATTCCTGGGGCCAGCTGGTGGCGTGGTGGTTAAGGCACTGGATCCCCTGTGACTGACCCTAGAGTTGTACGGGACCCAGTGGCTTGAACAAACATGTGAGGCGCATGTGCATGCATGCCTGAATTCCTAAGGGGAGAGAGAAAGAGAAGGGATTGTGGTGTGGCCATCGCCCCTAGGGGGTGATTTCTCACTTTCCCTCTCTGTCTGTCCCTGTGCCTCTCTCCAGCCAGCACAAACACCGTATGGCAAAATAAAAATACAGATTCCTGGGCCCTACCTTTATACCATGAATCAGAATTTTCAGGGCTAGGGCCTCAGAATATCCTTTTTTTCCCATTGTCAAAGGGTGCATATACTTGTCAGAGAGAGATAGAGAGACAGGTTGGCCCAACTCAGACCTTAATTCCACTTTCCCAAAAACTTTTAGAAGTCCCATCATCTTTCTGGTTGTACGATTAAGCATCTTTCAGTATTACATACATTCATGGTAGACATATTATTAGAACTTCTCAAGCACAGTCTTTAGAACCTCAAACTAGAATTATTAAACTCAAAAAAAGGTTTCACAAATTTATTTGAGAACCACTACATCTATATCCCCCCCCTTTTGAAGATTCATGCATCTTTTTCTTTATTTATTTATTTTTTTTTTAGGAGAGAGTTTTGCTATAGGGCAAGTGCACTCGCCAGAGAGAGACAGAAAGCAAGAAATCCCCCCTGGCGGGGATGGACACGCCACAATCCCTTCTCCTCTGTTCTCCTCACAGGATTTTGAGCACACATGCACATGCACCCAGTGTGAATTTCAACTGTCAGGTCTGGGACTCAAACCATGGTCAGCCATGTAGGAGTCCAACAACATAACAATTACGCCATCTGTTGGTCCTAAGATTCATGAATTTTAAAGGCTCTGATTTACTAGCCGCAGGGCCGGGATTCTGACCTGGTTAGCCATGTGGGATCTGGCTCCCTACACCACTAGGTTATAAGACCAGCCCTTATCTTCTACATTTGTTTAATTACATCTCTCCAAAGACTTTGGAGGTCATTGTGAGAAATACTGGTCTAATTTTTAAATTATCTCAAGAGTCTCTCTTTAACCCACTGTAGTTCCTTGAGGAACCGATGCTTATTATTATTATTTATTATCATATATTCTAATAATGATTATCTTTGCATCTTATGTTTGTTTTATATAAGCTAAGCTTACATCATTGTGCTATATACAATCCTTAATAAACACATGATTTTTGAGTGATTATTAAATCCTCTCAAATCCAGATCTTTGAATAAATCCCTTAGTATCCTATAAAAGCTTCACAATAATGCCTTTTTTTTCTACATCTTAATATATACCCTCTAGACCAACCAAACAGACAAACTTAACTAAACAGACCAGGCTTTGATATTACTTCCAAAGAAAAATAAATACCACTAGACTATCCAGACTATCCTGGCACGGAGCTGCAGCCGCAGCTGCTGGGGGCAGGGGGACGCACGCCATGCCTAGGAGAAAAAGCCAGTACCTGATAAGCACACCCAGAGGCCGGAGATCCCATTCAAAGAAGATACATACAACCTACAGCACAACAGAAAATAGCAGACCACGTACAAATACATGCAGCCCTTTAAATTGTAATCACACAACAATTTCCTAGAATCCTGACTTCGGGACAAGGCTCCTGGGCTTCGGTACTGCTGAATAACTGTTAGGGGACACTATCCTAGGAACTGTAGGAAGATCAGTATCATCCCCAGCCTCCACCTGCCAGGAGCCAGCAGCGCCTCCCTTCTCTCTCCCCCAGCTGTAACAAAAAGGTCTTTGTGTGTATCCACTTAACATATACCGACTATCCACACTTTATGGTAGAGAGCGAAATATTGGGGGACCAGCAGTTAGCATAATGGCTATGTCGCTGGACTCCCATGTAGTTGATGGCAGTTCGCATCCCGGTGGCTTAAAACTCACGCCAGGCACGTGTGCATGCATGCCCAAGATCCCAAGAGGAGAATGGAGGAGAAGGGATTGTGGCGTGGCCATCCCCCCTAGGGGGTGAAATCTCACTTTCTGTCTCTCTGTCTCTCTCCATCTCTCTGGCAAGTGCCCGGCGCCTTATAGCAAAAAAAAAAAAAAAAAAAAAATTAAATTAAATTAGACCAAAGCACCCACATACCTAAAACTCCCAACCAATACAGGCAGTGCAGCACACATAAACATTATACCACCAAAAGTTTCAAGTTCAAAAAAAGGAAGAAATGGCCATGGAGAGCCAGTCTACAGAGTCTGTCAAGGTCATCAAAAATGGAGAAGTCACGGGACCAGCAGTTACCATAATGGCTATGTCGCTGGACTCCCATGTAGTCGACCGCGGTTCGCTTCCCGGACCCAGTGGCTTAAAACTCACGCCAGGCGCATGTGCGTGTGTGCCCAAGATCCCGAGAGGAGAATGGAGGAGAAGGGATTGTGGCATGGCCATCCCCCCTGGGGGGTGATTTCTCGCTTTCAGTCTCTCTGTCTCTCTCTGTCTGTCTGGTGAGCGCATGCGCTCTATGGCAAAAACCTCTCCAAAAAAAGAAAAAAAAAAAATAGAGAAGTCAGGCCAACTGGGGGCGTGGTGGTTAAAAGGGCTGGATCTATATGGCCAACTGCATGGTTCGAGTCCCGGACTCAGCATCTTAAATAGCACACCAGGAACATGTACATATGTGCCAAAAATCCCAAAAAGATACATGGAGGAGAAGGGACTGTGGTGTGATCTTCCATCTTCCTTCTTTCTCATTTTCCCCCTCTCTCTCTCTGACAAAGCACACATGGCCTCTGGCACCTAAAAACAAATAAAAAATTTTTGAAAACAGAGCAGTCTGGGAAACTTATGATGGAGGCTAAAGAGACAGGGCCAGTACAAAGACGTTGGGAAGAAACTAAGGGAATCTGAGTCAACTATGGCTAATGTGTCAATGCTGGCTCCTTAGCTGTGATGTAACATGAGAAGTTATTAACAGAGGAAATAACTGTAAGGTTTATAGAAACTGCAGTTTTTCTGTAAATCTAAAGCTGGTCAAAAATAAAGATTTTTTTTTTGTATACACTGGCCCCATAGGTCAGTACGCAGGCACTATAAAGAGGAAGCAGATTTCATACGGCTGGCCAGAGTTTGCGTCCTGGCCCCATACGCTTTTAGAAAGTCTTTCTCTCCCCCTCCCTTCCTCCGTTTCTCTCTCGCCCTCTCTCTGATGCACATGCATGACAAAAGTAAATTATCTTATTTTATTTTATTTTTCAAACCACCAGGTCTGGGATTCAAACGACACAGTCAGTCATGTGGGATCCACCTGCCTTAACCACCAAGCCATGGGGTGACCATAAACCTTTTTTCAATTATTTATTTAAGTTTATTAATTTTTTTTTTAATTTGGCCAGAGAGAGGAATATTGAGAAAGCCAGCTGCTGGGTCCAGGACCTGAATCGCAGTCAGCCATGTCAGGGTCCAGTGCTACATGCCACCTGCTGGCCCCATCATTTTTTTAAATTGAAGTAGAAAGGAAAAAAAAATGAGTGAGGAAAGGTAAAAGAAAAACTTAAAAGCCTCTCTTTCCAATATAGTCTTCAGTCTAAGAGACCTTTAAAGAGATAATATCTGAATAAACTGAATTAAGAAAAGAGATCACTAGGCCGGCCGATAGCACAGAGCTTAATACACTGGATCCCACAGGGCTGACTGTCCCAGTGATGCCAGGCATGCACATGCCCCAAATCCCAAGAGAAGAATAGAAAAGGGATCGCAGCATGGCCAACCCCAGTGTGGGAGGGTGATTTCTCATCTTTCCCTTTCTCTCTCTCTCTCTTCCCCCCACTCCCCACAAGCACACATACCCTACAGCAAAACCACAAGAAAAAGAGCTCCTATTGCCAGAAAGAAAATGAGAAAATAAAACCTGTCAATATCCCCAGGAAAAAAAATTATTTTGTGCTCTTGCAACTGAGAAGAAAAGGACAGATACGTTTTTATATGAATATGGGTTATCAGTATTTCCTCTGACCCCTTGAGACTCTAAGACACAGCCCAAGGATCAGCTTCAGCAAAGCGTTTCCTGCATCCCCAGTAATAATCAGCTCTGGGGCCTGGACCCTGGCCCCTCTTAGCTCCCGCAACCTGGGTTGTTTTTCATCTGTTTTCTATACTCCCCATCCATGCCCTGGTGGGCCCCTCCCTCTCAGAGACTCATCCACCTGTAAATCAACAGCCTTTATACCCACCACTGGGTGCTTAATAAATGCTCATGGAATGACCTCGAGCTGAACACACCTGCTCCTACAGATTGTAGCTAGAGGGGATGAGAATGACATCAAGTTCAAGTCCCAGGCCAGATGCTTCCTGTGGGTAAAACAGGGCTCTTTGCCATGGGGAAGAGTCCAGGTTCACACCCAGAGACCTTCCTGAGCATGCTGGGCACGTGTGCCCACAATCCGGGGCTAGCCGAGGGTGGATTATGGCATCAAGCCCCAGTTAAGGGTGTTGTCCCTCTGTCTCTTTCTCTTACAAACAAAATAAACTTTAAAGAAATGTTTTTAATTAAAGTCCCAAGTCTTCCAGGATGAGACAGAAACCAAGTGTGTACTTGCTAGGGGCGTGAAGAAGGGATGGAGGGGCCAGCAGATGATGTAATGGTTACATCACTGGACTCCCATGTAGTTAACCACGGTTCCAGTCCCAGACCTAACGACTTAAAACTCACACCGGGCACATGTGCGTGCATGCCCAAAACCCTGAGAGGAGACTGGAGAAGGGACTGAGGCATGGCCATACCTCCCGGGGGGGTGACTTCTCACTTTCTGTCTCTCTGTCTCTCTCTGTCCTTCCAGCGAGCACACGGGCCCTAGAGCAAAAATCTCTCCAAAAAGGGCGTGAAGAAGGGATGGAGGGGCCAGCAGATGATGTAATGGTTACATCACTGGACTCCCATGTAGTTAACCACGGTTCCAGTCCAGACCTAACGACTTAAAACTCACACCGGGCACATGTGCGTGCATGCCCAAAACCCTGAGAGGAGACTGGAGAAGGGACTGAGGCATGGCCATACCTCCCGGGGGGGTGACTTCTCACTTTCTGTCTCTCTGTCTCTCTCTGTCCTTCCAGCGAGCACACGGGCCCTAGAGCAAAAATCTCTCCAAAAAAAAGAAGGAGGAGGAAGAGTAGGAGGAGGGATGGGATGGGAACAGGAACAAACACTTATCAAGACCTGTAACCCCTGAAAAAATTTAGCCCTTATGTATTCCAGTGGCCTCATTTTACAAAGAGAAACTGAAGCTGAGAGAGATTCAGTGACTTGTTCAAGGGCATGCAGCTGGGCAGTGCTACAGCTAAATACTGTGTCTGAAATTGACAGTTATTTAATAACTAATAATAAAAGCCACTATCTACTCAGCAACTACAGTGCCAAGCGCATGCAAAGAATCCCCCACATTATGCCCATATTGGGACTAAGGAAAACAAAATCAGGGGGAAAAAAGTGTCTTGGCTGTCACACTCCAAAGTCCCCCTCAACTGTTAAAACACTGAAACCCAATCCCTGGCCCAAGGCGGATCTTTATCACCTGAGCTGTTAAACACACCAACTGTCTCTTGCACCAAGCACTGACAGACTGTTACTCCTCACCAAACCCTACGATGTCCGTTCTCCCAGCATGCCCATTTTACAGATGAAGAAACTGAAGTTTCAGGCTCTCTTCTCCAAGCAGCAAGAGGCAAACCTTGTCATAATATCAGAATGGCAAAGTTTTTTTCTGCCATTTCTTACAAAACTAAACATGCCATCACCACTCAACCCAGCAACTGCACTCTTGGGCATTTTGAGAAACAAAAATAAAAGTCCACACAAAAACCTGTACATGAATGTTTACAGCAGTTTATTTGTAAATCACCAAAACCTACAGCAACCCAGAGGGCTTCTGACAAATAACTGGGGTAAATGCTTCATCATGGTTAAACTGGGATGCACACATGCCATGGATGACTTCTCAGCAATAAGAAGAAAAACACTATTAACACAATACACACAACGACCTGGACGAAACTCCAAGGAATTATGCTCAGTGAAAGAAGCCTTGTGATAAACTGCTCCATGCCTTGTGGTGGTAGCTATACAAGTCAACATGTGATAAACCATACAGAACCACCCAGACACACACAGAAAACGAAGGACTCTGGGGACCAGCAGTTAGTGTAATGGCTATGTCACTGGACTCCCATGTAGTCGACCGCAGTTCAAGTCCTGGACCCAGTGGCCTAAACTCACGCCAGGCATGTGTGCGTGCATGCCCAAGATCCTGAGAGGAGAATGGAGAAGGGATTGCAGCATGGCCATCCCCCTGGTGGGCGATTTCTCGCTTTCTGTCTCTCAGTCTCTCTTTGCCTGTCTGGCGAGCGCACGCGCCCTATAGCTAAAAACCTCTCCAAAAAAAAATCAAAAAAGAGGGACTCTGATCAGTAGGCCATATTAATATATATTAGTTGTGACACCATTTTACTGTTTTTGCAAAATTCTAAATGAATTGTGACACTTCATTATAGTTTTACAAAATGTTACTACTTGGGGGGAACGGAGTAAAGTGTATTCTAGATTTCTAGATTAATTCTTAAAAATGCACTTAAGTATACAACTACATAGTGCAATGAAATTTCAACTTATAAAAAAAAAAAGCTTTGCCTGCCAAAAGATGGACTAGATGATTGCTATTTCTTTCACCTGTAAGACCTGCAATGCCCACGGCCTCCAAAGCCAGTCTTTCCATGGTGTCACACAACAGCTTCAAAAGCCAAAGCAGAATTAAACTTTTGGCAAAGACAAACTAAGAAAAGAAGGCACTATTTCACTGAATTTTACTCAAAGCTAGACACTTTGAGTTCCCTCTGAAAATTATTCTAATTGTGTTTTATTTCATTAAACTGACTTCTGGCCAAAAGATAAAATAGAAAAACATCCTCTCCCACCGATATTCTCTCCCTATATTTATGTGATATGCATACATATCTATGTATTAATCTTTTAATTTTAAATCTTCCCAGAAAGGTCAGTACCCTCGTGGATTACACTAGCCCTTTGCACCAGCTCCCAGATGGTCTGCTGTTACTGGAACAGGAGACAGTATTGTTAGGGGCTGGGACAGACCCTAGGCCAGAGCGTGACCTTGGCCACTTGAGCCTCACTGTTCCCATCTATAGAACGCGAATGTGGCACTCCTTCAAGCACGCAGGGGGACGATCTGTGTGCCTGGCACTAGTATGTACCGGTTACTTCCCTTTTCCGTCTTTCCCCGTTTCCCTTAGTAACAAAAGAACCAAGTTCATTTCAGGTTCACCTGGCCACAAAGCACTCACTCGCTCCCTTGGAATCCCCTCCTCATTGACGTCAGTAGGTAACCCAGAACGATCCCAGCCTGGACCCCTCCAATTTCAAACACAGCACAACCCACCCCTCCCTCCCTCTAAAGGAAAACAGATTCGCCTCCGGATACCGCCACCTGCCCGGTAGCCCTGCTCCAGGGCACCTGGGCGCCCGCCTGCCTCCAGCTGGTACTATTATTACTGCGGGTTCACAACAATATCTAACGGTGCGCGGGGTGACCGCCTCCTAAATGATGTCTCCGGAATCCTCCAGGCAGCCCAAAGCGCTTCCGTTGCCAATTTCTGGCTAAAATCCCCAGGAATATATAACCAGCTTCCCCAATGGGGGAAAAGCAAGAGTTGTGAAGTTTCCGGAGTCGTCCGGTAGAGCCGATGCTGTCCGTGACTGGGGGGTGAGGGGACCGAGGGTCACGACTGGAGGGCCCCGGAGGTCAGCAGCCAGGTCGCTGGGGTGGGAGGATGCCCGCTTCTCCGCTGACCGCGCGGGAGGCGACCTGCGCCCCCAGCTCGGCGGAGCAGCCCCAGTGCGTGGGGGGAGGGCCCGGCGCCGCACTCACCTTCGGTGCTTCTCTTGGCCTCCCGGTACCGTTCCCACAGGTAGTGCT
>NW_006159512.1:7003703-7025646 GCF_000334495.1 Tupaia belangeri chinensis
TGTGCGGTGGTGCAGCGGCCACACGAAATGGGATGGCTCGTCGCCGATCCTAGGCCTGCCCTCTTCCCATCCTCTGTGATCTTTCCCCAGCTCGGGACAGACTGGCAGTGCACCCCCACCCCAGCCCCAGCTACTGTGGCACAGCAGCTCTCCGCATTAATGGCCTCTGCAGTCTGGCCCTCCCCGGGACCATGGGATAGGTCCGGGACACCTCTGATGCCCAGCTTGGATCCATCCAGGCCAGCTAGTGGGTGGCTGGGCCCAAGCCCCAGACGTGGGCCCCTGCCTGCTGGAGAGTCCCAGCCCCTAAGATCCTAATAAATGTGAAAGACGGCCTTTCTGCGCAGCTTGCAAGGCCAGTGTCCCACCCTCGATTTCCGCCTCGAGAGAGAGGTCCTCAGGCCCAGTCACCTGCTCCCGTCCTGGCTCACGCTCACCGATTCCGTGTGTGGGTCATCTTTCCGACCTGCGAGGCTGCGCTTGTTCTGTGCCCTGTGGTTCCACTCAAGCCAAACAGTAACCTCCTCACCAGGCGACATTCCTGTGTGGGCCCAGTCAGATTCAGGTCCTGCAGGAAAAACTGCCTGGCCACCCCAAGCCCGGCTGGGAAGAGCTGGCCTCCAAGGGGCTCCCAAACCAGCCAGTGGTCACTGTTGAGCCGGGTGCCATGTGGAGTGGAGGGAAAAACTCTCAAGGCCCCACACACCCTGTCTGGGACACCATACTGCTTTAGGCGAAATAGTTGGGATACAATTGAAGACAAATAGCTCATGCATTAGTGTATCTAGAGGGCTGGACGGGTTGAGGGTTTCATGGAAAAAGGTGGCATAGGGTTAGACCTCTCCGTATGATGATAACTACATTTATTAAAGGTTTGCTGGATGCATCATCTCATGCAAGCCTCTTAGTCATCCTGAAAGACAAGTACGGCAATTTCTCCCATTTTACGAATAATGAAAGTGGGGACCAGCAGATAGCGGAATGGTTCCAGCGCTGGACTCCCACAAGGCGGGCCACGTTCTGATTCCCAAACCTGAAACCCACACTAGCCACATGTGCATGTGTGCCTGCCTAAAATCCTGAGAGGAGAATGGAGAAGGGATCACAGGGGGATTTCTCACTCTCTGTCTCTCTATCTCTCTGACGAGCGCATGCACCCTATAGCAAAAATGTCTTCAAAAAAAATAATAATAATGAAAGTGAGGCTAAGAAAGGTGAAATAACTTAAAGTGGCACATCTGAGTCCACTCTTGCACATAACCTGTAGGATTTTGCTGACTGATAACCCAGAAGGTAAACAATAAGTAATCCTGAACAGTTCATGGTTAATGTTTTGCAAATCTCTGATAAAATGAGAAACAATAAAATGGTTAAAACAGATATGATATCAAATCCATGGGCCCTGGTACTCTAAACTTACTTTATGTTTCAGTTTATTCCGACTGACTTCTTCATGTTTCATAATAACGTTTGCTGATAGAAATTGTACATTTATCTATATGGCAAGTAATTCATAAATTCAAGATAGATCAATTAGAGCAATATAAAAATGGCAACTTTAATAACATTGTTTCTGGGCATGTTGGCACCTGCCCTTCGGCAAAAACCAGTGGCATTGCTTCTGAGCATATATATTTTAGATATAGGAGTTCACCACTGCTCTCCCTCCCCTGGAAATGTAAATCACTTCAGAGCTGTTCTTTTCCGTTAAGAGCAGTTCCAGTGGGTTTTGTTTGGTTTTTGTTTGCTTTTGGCAATAAGACGCGTGCTCATGGAAGAGTGACAGAGAGACAGAAAATGAGAAATCACTCCCCGGCAGCATGGCCACGCTGCAATCCTTTCTCCTCCACTCTCCTCTCTGGATTTTGGGCACTCACGCACACATGCACAGCATGATTTTCAAACTGCTGGGGGGACTCAAACTGTGCAGTCAGCCGTGTGGGGCCCAGCTGTTTAAATCTCCACACCACCTGCTGGCCCCACAGTTACACTATTGTGTGAGGCTAAAAAAGTCTAATCCTCAGACGTTGAATATTAGCTCTCATATTTTAGAAGAAAATATCCCAAAAGTTCTAAAGAAAAATAAGTAGGAAAAAGATACAAGAAAGGCCGTGATCATTTTCATTCTTTATTAGTAACATTTGAGGTCCTCAGTAATTTCGCTTCAATTAGGGATCGTCTCTGCAAAACACACCTCTGAGGAATTGACCTATAAACTGGGCTATGAAAAAGCCACTTTTCTGATATAAGCTCAGAGAGGGAGTCCCAGGAATCATCTGTGCTGGGTGGCCCTACGAGGGGATAGTGGTAAATTGTGATCTGGTCTTCTCCACTCTCACTCTGAGCAGACAAAATCTTCTGCCTTGAAAGGTTCACTGAACCATTCTTATTACCTAAAGATAAAATTTTGAAAGAAGCGTCTTTCTTTTTCTTTGGCATTTCCTTTCCTGGGCCATTCCCTCTTTCAACATTACTGTGTGTCTTCTGTTGGGTCTTTTCCTCCGCGGGATTGCACAGATTGGGTCTCAAAGTCTTTTTCCCTTTTCCAGAAGCACATTTTGATTTATGTGAACTTGTGTGAGGTGCCAAGTCCATGCTTTTAGCTCTCTGCAGCTTATCTGCATCCAGGCACATTGCAGAGGTCACGGTATTAGAACCCTGAGCAGCATGATAGTCTAGCTTAATCAAGTGCTCCCACAGGAAGGAGCTGTTTCTGGAATCCTCTGAACTTTGCTGGCTCATGCCTTGAGGCCAACATCTCCTGCCTCGGATCAGCTCAATTTCTCTTAGAAGACTGCAAAAGATTGAAGGTTGTCAAGAGGTCATATGTACAATATGAATAACCAGAACTAAATTTCTCCTGGAGACAAAGAAACCAAAGCTTACAGCAGGATTCCGTGGACTGACGAGTGAGACGATCCCAGGTAGGTTGCTCTTACATCAAGGGATCTGTACAAATAGCCTGTTGCCTCAATCATGCCAGGATGGCAAGAATCACATATTAATAACTGACCTGCTGGATATTTGAAAATCAAAATATTAGAATATTCCAAATTATTCCTGGCTTCACACATTTAAAAGAGTAGGATAGGGCTGGCCCCTTAAACTAGTAGATAAAAGATCTAGATCCCATATGGCCAGCCGTGGTTCAAATCCCGGTCCCAGCAGCTTGAAAAATGTGCCAAGCACATGTGTGTGCATGCCAAAGATCCTGAAAGGATGGAGAAATGGAGGAGAAGAAATTGCAGCATGGCCATACCCCATTGAATGATGTCTTCTTTCTCTCCCTCCTTTTGTCTTCCTGTCTCTGGTGAGCACATGTACCCTTTGACAATTAAAATAAAACAAAATAAAAATATTTTTAAAGTAGAGGAAGATAGGGGCCAGCAGTCATGGTGGCTAAGGCACTAGACTCACTGGAGAGATAGAGCAAGACAGTGAGAAGGAAACTAAGAAATCACCCCACCCTCCCAGAGGGGATGGCCACACCATAATCCCTTCTCCTCCGTTCTCCTCTTGGAATTTTGGGCATACACACTCACCCAGTGTGATTTTCTTTTGTATATATATATATAATTTTTATTATCATTGTTATTCTTTAATTTGCTATAGGGAACATGCACTCACTAAAAAGAGACAGAGGGAGAGAGAGGGCAAATCGTGGTCAGCTATGGAGGAGTTTAGCACCTTAACCATCACACCATCTTCTGCCCCCAACACCCAGTTGATTTTCAAGTGCCCAGGTCTGAGACTCAAACTGCAATTGGCCAGGTGAGAGTCCAGTACCTTAATCACCACACCTCCTGCTGGCCCCATAAAAATATATATTTTTTAAAGATCAAAAAAGAAAAAACTTTGCCAGATGCCACTGTCAATCATATAATTCTCTAAAGTTTGTTAAAATTTAAAAAAAAAATACATGTGTTGGGACCAGCAGTTAGTGTAATGGCTATGTCGCTGGACTCCCATGTAGTCGACCACAGTTCAAGTCCCGGACCGGGTGGCTTAAACTCACGCCGGGCACGTGTGCGTGCGTGCCCAAGATCTCAAGAGGAGAATGGAGGAGAAGGGATTGCGGCGTGGCCATCCCCCCTGGGGGGTGATTTCTCACTTTCTGTCTCTCTGTCTCTCTCTGTCTTTCGGGCAAGCGCATGCACCCTATAGCAAAAACCTCTCAAAAAAAAAAAAAATACATGTGCAAACTAATTTGCAAATAATATTTGTGTATTCATTTAAGCCACTTACAAAACTGCTTTTAAGAGGCTGAATGTATACCATTGCTTATCAATGTAATGTAAGGCTGCTACATGGAGGGTACCGGTCTGGATGCATGGCAGAGACTACTGGGTATGAGAGGACGAAAACACCGATGACTCAGGCATCCTTGTATTCATAATAACAGCATCAAATGCACATTTACAGCTGCTAGGAGTGTGTAACCCTTTGAAGTGGAAACTACCAGCCCTTGTTCTTTTTTTTATTATTCTTTTTAATAGGGCACGCAGCCACATGCTTCAAAACTGAAAAGGCACCAAAGTCTAAAGGTGGAAAGGATCTCTTTTCTGTCCCCATCTGTGCAGTCTTATAAAATGTAACCATCCATAGTAGTTTCTAGAGTGTCTTTCCAGAGAGATTGGTAATGCATGTTCTCGTTTGTGTTTTAAAGAGGAGAAAACGGAAAGAGGTTAAGCAAGTTGCTCTAGGTCATGATGGAATGACCCTCCGTCAGCCTGGCCCTCCCCCAGCCAGGCCCTTGACTGCTACCCTAGGCTGCCACTCCCCATTCTGAACTGTCCCTGGGAGTATCAGCTCTGAGTGTAAAAGCAAAGGGAACCGTCTTCTATAAAAACCAGGCTGAATGCTTTGGAAAAACTCAAAACTATGAGCTGCTTAAAAAAAAAAAAATCTTCAAAGTATAAGCAGGCAAGACAACTACAAATGATTAAGAATATTAAAAGGCAATTTGGAGGGCTCCCTTATGTAGACCACATCACAATTAATTTCTTTTTCTTTTTCTTTTTTTCTTTTTTTTTTTTTTGTGGGGAGAGGTTTTTGCTATAGGGCCCATGTGCTTGCCAGAAAGACAGAGACAGACAGAGAGATAGAAAGCAAGAAATCACCCCCCGGGGGGATGGCCACACCACAATCCTGTCTCCTCTTATTCTCTTCTTGAGTTCATGGGCACACACGCACATGCGCCCAGCGTGAGTTTAAGCCAGGCATAGGACTTGAACCACAGTCAACTACACAGGAGTCCAGCAAGGTAGCCATTACACCATCTGCTGGTCCCCATAATTATTTTCTACCTGCAAAAAGTAAAGCTAGAAATTGTGGGTGATGCATTTCAAGATGACATCTACCACCAGTCAGAGGACCACTAACAGTAAGATCTTGATTCTCCATTTTAAAGTTTGGGGAAAGAACGAACATTTATGTTTGAGTTAAAATTAAAATATAAGGTTTGAATCATTTACCTTACTTTTGGATTAGGGACAGACTGCTATGGAAAAGAGTGTTCTAGAGGAGCTAAGCATGGTTTAATTAAACAAAAAAGAAGGGACTGACTCATCCTGCTTAGAGTCACCTGCCAGAGCCTTTGTTTAATTTTTCTCCTTCTATTATAAATTTGACTGAGATGGTTGGCATTTCTCTTTTGAAAGATTTCCCGGGGAGAGGGAAATAACATAGCATTCATCTACCACACTTCATCCAAAATAAACAACGCAATACAGAGCACTCAGCTTGATATAATGGAAGATGAAAAGCCGCATTTCTGTCCTTTCCTCCCACTCAAGTGGCTTCTCAATAGGCAAATTGAAAACACTTATCGGAGAAATAGTGGTAAGATCACTCTGTGTCAGAGGTAGCTTGGTACAAAATCACAAAAACCCTTTTTTTTCTTTCTCTATTTTCTCTTCTTTTAGAGAAAGATCTTCACTCACCAGAGATAAAAACACAGAGACAGAAAGCAAGAAATTACCCCCCAAGGAGGATGGTCACCTTGCAATCCCTTCTCCTCCACTCTCCACCCGGGGTCTTGAGCACACACATACATATGCCCGGCATGAGTTTTAAGCCACCAAGTCTAAGATCCGAACCACAGTCAACTATGAGGGAGTCCAGCAAGGTAACCATTATACCATCCGCTGGTCCCCACAAAAGCCCTTTTTTTCAGAGTTAGGATATCTACTAAAATCTCTAGAAATAACAGTTTTGTTAGATTAAGGTTCGTACTTGAAACTGGACTGAAGTTAGAGATAAACTTTAAGAGAACTATTAAAAATAGATTTTATGGGGGGACCAGCGGTTAGCGTAATGGCTATGTCGCTGGACTCCCATGTAGTCGACCGCGGTTTGCGTCCCAGACCCGGTGGCTTAAACTCACGCCGGGCGCATGTGCATGTGTGCCCAAGATCCCAAGAGGAGAATGGAGGAGAAGGGATGGCAGTGTGGACATCCCCCCTTGGAGGTGATTTCTCACTTTCTGTCTCTCTGTCTCTCTCTGTCCGTCTGGCAAGCGCCCGTGCCCTATAGCAAAAAAAAAAAAAAAAAAATCTCTCCAAAGGGAAAAAAAATGTTAAAAAAAAATAGATTTTATGTATTAAATAAATGCCTCAAGAAATTGTGATTAGAACAAGGGACAAGATGTAGGATTTGTCACCATCTCACAAATCCATCCTTTTAATACATGCTTACTATAATCTCATGCATTAAAAAGTAGTGATTATAATTAAAATCTTCATTATAAAAAACTGCTGGGGGTCCGGCAGGTGGTGCGGTGGTTAAGGGTACTGGACTCCCATATGGCCAACCACAGTTTGAGTCTCAGACCTGGCAACTCGTTTCCTCACTTTCTCTCTCTCTCACTCTCACTCTGTCCCTCTCTGGTCAAATTAAAATAAATAAAGTTAAATTTTAAAATATTCATTCTTTTTTAAAAAAAAATTGCTGGAAGCCCACCATTCTCACACCCCTTGGGAGATGACACTGTATTCTTCACGTTGATCACATGTGATAAGAAAAGACTAAGGAAGGTGCCAGACATTCCAGCTCATGAATCTCTATCTAAAATGAAATCGGGAAAGTCAACGGGAGATCACTGCTTTCAGGGCTAAAGTACAGTCTGGGTTGTTTCGTCCTTAGTGTTAGCCTGAACAGAGCTGTCATGTCTTCCCCAGACACGCTGTGGAAATACCCAGAAAGAACTCGTTTACCCACTTGCTCGGCCTCTGCTATGACAGAGCAGGCGTGTGCCGCAAGCACCGTTTCTGACACTTGAAACATGAGAAGAGTAAGGGAAGAAGGCCTGTCGCTGGGAGTTCACATTGTGTTTGAGAGGTCAAATGTGCACCTTGGAAAGAAACAGAAAATGGGCCTTGTAAAAAGATCCTTTGTGGGAACCAGCAGATGGCATAATGGTTATGTTGCTGGACTCCCATGTAGTTGACCGCAGTTCGAGACTCAAACTCGGCAGCTTAAAACTCACACTGGGCGCATGTGTGTGTGTGCATGCCCACGATCCCAAGAGGAGAATGGAGAAGAAGGGATTGCAGTGTGGCCAACTCCTCTGGGGGATTTCTCACTTTCTGTCTCTCTGTCTCTCCAGCAAGCATACGTGGCTCTATAACAAAAATCTCTGCAAGGATACCGTGCTCTATAACAAAAATCTCTCTTTAAAAAAAAAAAAAAAAGCCTCTGTGCTCTTTCATGACTCTGGATTTATAATATTACTTTAGAATATTATGTTAGAGAGTCCAGCAGGTGGCATAGTGATTTAGGCACTGAACTCTCACATGGCCAACCTCAGTTCAAATCCCAGACCCAGTGGCTTAAAACTCACTCCAGGCACAGGTGCATGTGTGCTCAAAATCCCAAGAGGAAAATAGAAAAGGGATTGTGGCATGGCCATCCCCACTGGGGGGGTAGTTTCTCATTTTCTCTCTCTCTTTCTCTGTCTCCAGTGAGCACACAAGCCCTACAGCAAAAATCATTCTTAAAACAAACAAACAAAAAATAGAGAGAAATATAGAAATATGTAGAAATATATATAAATATATAAATATACATATTTATATATATTATATTAAATATATATATATATTAGAAATCTCTTGTGAAGAGCATGCTGGAGAAGTGACTCTGTTTTCCCAACACTTAACTTCTTTGCAAAGATGCTTCACTTTCAGTTGCTCTTAGAGTAACCTCCCAAATCCCTGATGGGACCTAGGAGGCCTGGACACAGTCCCGGACGCCTCTCTAACATCTTCCTTATGCACTCCCTCTGTACCACTCTCTGTACTCCAGTCTCACAGGCCATTTTGGTTTCTACCAGCCTTGAAATTTTTTTTTTAAGATAGAAAGCATGTGTGCATGTATGTAAGCAAGAGAGAGAGAGAGACGAACCTTCAACAGGGTCTCATTACACCATGCTCCCCCTTCCCCTGCCCTCTAGCCTCAGGATGCGGGGCGTTCACACACCCAGTGTGTTTTCAAGCTGACCCAGGGATCCAAACCTGCAGGTGACCACATGGCTTCCAGCCCTGCAGGGCACCATGTTACTGCTGCCTGGATGACTCTTCACCTCCCTCTCCCCTACTTGACTTAGTAAGCAACTTCTCCTGCAGATTCAGTTTCAGCATCCCTTCCAGAGATGTATCTTGCGCCGGTTCCCCTCCATCTGACAGGTCAAGGTCCCTGCTGGTGCTTATATTTCCCCATGACTGCACTTTCCCCATTATAGGTCAGCTGTTGAGTATCTGGGTTGTCTGACCTTGTATCCAGTAGAAACAATAACTTTGTTTCAGGGTAACAATATGGGAAAAAAACACCCAAACTGTTTTAACCTACTGAAAACAATCATCTTAAATTGATTTCCCAGGTTTCATTTATATTGCAGATTAATGATGATAATCGCTGGCTTGACTATCTTAGCACCTTCCTTCCTCTTAGATAGTGTCTAACTATTGTCTCCATAGTAACACTTTATACAAGGGCAGTTAAGCAATTATGTAGTTAGTAGTCTGACAGCCTTCTCCCCCAGCAGGAGCTCAAGGAAGGCAGTGTTGGTCTCTTTCTGTCTGTTCACTGCTATAACCCAGGAACTCAATAGAGATAGACACAATACTTGTTGAATGAATGAATTAATTAGTTAATTAAGAATACAAGTAATTAACATTCGAATGCACTTAATAATCAATACTTGCCCTTCCAATGTGGGAGGGTAAATCTGAATTGGCTAAGGCATTTCCTCCATCAACAACTGTTTATTAAACACCTATTACATGTCTCTGTTCTAACAGCAGGGAATACAGTGATAGAGAAGACAGATCGAGTCCCATTTTTTTAGCAAGGAAGAAAGACAAATGAGAAAAAGCCTAATAATCAAATAAATGTGTAATTTTAGAGAGTGTTAAGAACTATGAAGAGAGGGGCCAACAAGTGGCATGGTGGTTGAGGCACTGGACTCCCACATGGCTATAGGGTGTGTACATTTGTCAGACAGAGAGAGACGGAGAGACAGAAAGCAAAAAAACAATCCCCAGGGGTATGGCCATGCCACAATCCCTTCTTCTCCACTCTCCTCTCCAGATTTTGGGCATGCACACATAGGCACCCAATGTGAGTTTCAAGTCACCAGGTCCAGGACTCAAACCATGGTCAGCCATGTAGGAGTCCAGTGATGCTGGTCCCAAGAATTTATCTGCTTTTGTTTTTGTGTCCTGCAGAACACCTCATACAGTCCTTGGGACACAGGAGGCCTACTGTCCCTCTGTTTGTTTGCCTTTCACTATATCCAGAAAAGACCAAAATGAATTTTCATTCAATTTAGAAGGTAAGTGTGGGATGATATGAATTAAAATTGAGACCATATAGCATTAATAAAGCCATGTTGGAGGACCTCTGAAGGGACTGCTTCAAAGTGATAAGGAGCTCCTCTGCAGAGCACCCAAGACTTTTCCTACAAGGGAGACAAGCTACAAAGGAAATAAGGGGTAAATTCATCCGTGAGCCTCCAACCCGAAGTCACCAAGCAATGGTCAATGGTTTGCAATGATGCCCCTCACGGGGGTTTCCCCATGCTGCAACAACAGGAGAGGGATTAGAGGCCTGTTTTTCTTCTTCTTCTTTTTGTTTTTGTTTTTGTTTTTAAGAGATTTTTTGCTATAAGGCACATGCGCTCTCTGGAGAGACCAAGAAAGACAAAGACAGAAAGCGAGAAATCACCCCAGGGCGAGATGGCCATGCCGCAGTCCCTTCTCCTCCATTCTCCTCAGGATGTAGGGCATGTACGTACACGTGCCTGGCATGAGTTTCAAGACACCAGGTCCAGGACTCGAACTGTGGTCCACCAGGAGGGGGTCCAGCACCTTAACCACTATGCTACCTGCCGGCCCCAGAGACTTGTTTTTCTTGTAGGGTGAATGCTTTTCCTAAACTACCCAGACCCACAAACTAATCGTCCAGCAAAAAAAAGAGAGAGAGAGAGAGAGAGAGAGAGAGAGAACCTTACAATTCTGTCACACATTACAATGTATAAAGCTCTTAAAATAATGACTTGCTGAATCAGTTAAGTGCAGTTATCTTCATACCATAATTTTCCCCCCTCTCCCTGCCCCAATCAATGAAAAAATACATAGCTGTTGGCTTCTAAAAGAAATGCTTTGAAGACTAATTCTGTAACACTTTTATAGCAGAGAGGCTAAGACTTCTTTTAAGATAAGTAAGAGTAAGGAGTTCTAACTGTATGTGGCTCCTACTTACTTATTTTATAGAGGCGACTAGGGCACATTTCCATGTAGAGAGAAAATGTTCAGAAGAGGTAGGAAAACTAAGTTACTCCTTTCCTGTTAGAGGGCAACTGAAAAGGTATCCATAAACAGACTACATCCTGGCCAACACGCTGGTCCTGACGTGAGGAAGATGCTGGTCTGCTTTCTCCATCACTGGCTGAGGTGAAAGCATACGCATCTCATGTTAAGAGCTGAATGAATCATCTACCACGTTCCTCTGAGCCACAAACCGACCTTATGTTCAGTGAATCCATTTTCATCACCAGCAGGAGATAGAAACAAGGGGTAGTAAGAGATGAATCTTTATTTGATCATAACTACATGGAAAATTGACCTCAAAAGAGAAACATCTTATAAAGACCTACTTAAGAAGTCACAAAAGCATGGCCCAGTCTCTGTGACACGGTCGGCTGCATACTGGACTGCACAGCTGGAAGCCACATGCCAACCAAGGTCTGCGTTGCTGCCCTGGCTGACCTGAAAACATGTGAGGCGTGTGTATGTATGTCCAGGATCCTGGAGGGCTGGAGGACAGGAGGAAAGGGATTGCAGCATGACAGCCCTGCGAAGGGTGCTTCTCGCTCTCTCGCTCTCACTCTCGCTCTCACTCTCGCTCTCACTCTCGCTCTTGCTCTCGCTCTCTCCCCCTCTCTTGTGCACATACACATACATAATATTATAAGAAAAAAAATTATAAAAAAATTTTAGTCACAGAAACACTGCAATTGCTACTTACAGATACCTTCTTATCTGAAAGTAAATGGATATATTGTCGGAAAAGTCATGACATATTTTTCTGTTTTTCTATGCAAAAATGTATCATGACTTTCCCAGCAACCCAACTTCCATCACAGACCAGACACCACAACTATTCTGTAACAGATTATATGAAGCAACCACATCAGATATATCAATTCCTCCTCCATAACTTTTCTCTGAATTTTCATCTACATTTTCTGTTTATAAACAAAATGTTTTGGCACCAGCAGGTGACATAATGGTTAAGACGCTGGACTCCCACATGGCTGACCGTGGTCTGAATTCCGGACCCCAAGCCTTGAAACACACTGGGCACATGTACATGCGTGCCTAAAATCCCAAGAGGGGAATGGAGAAGAAGGAACTGTGGCATAGCCATCCCCCCAGAGGGTGATTTCAATCTCTCTGTCTCTCCAGGAGCATATGCACCCTAAAGCAAAAATCTCTCTTAAAAAAAAAAAATAAAAAGTTTCACACATTCAACCTAGAAAAGCTTACAAAAAAACAAAACACATATGTGTATGTGTATGTGTCTGCCGTAAACAAAAATCCCCAAGGCTGGAGATGACCAGTCCAGGGATTCCACCCCTGGCCAGCTGTGCAAGGGCTAAGAGGCACCTACCTGGTGTATTGCTAACCCACTTGTTTGAGGCACAAAGCTTGAGAAGCTGCCCTGTGGGACTCACTTTGCTTGTTTCAAAAAAAAAAAAATAAAGCCTTTTTTTTTAAATAAGCAAGTATGTGGGTGAAGCAAAGGGAAAAATCACCTACTTATAACAGAAATAGGTTGGAGCAATTACCTAGTTTACACAAGGTATCGCTGAGGCTGATGCTCAGCTGCCTCCTGATGAGCAAGGAGTTGGCCAGAGTGGCTGCATTTTCCTTTATTTTTATCACTTGTTTATAAAATTCAACTACTTTCTTCCTTTGGAATCTAGAAGAGATAAATTTAGTAAAAGTTTTACATCGAAGAAGCATGACATTCACGCATTTGGTCATTCAACAAACATTTACTGCTGGTGTTAGAACTGGAAACTGAAGATGAATAAAGTTAACCCTTCCCCTCAGATAGTTTCCTGAGGTTGGAGGCGAGAATAGTGAGGCAGGAGTAGATGCATGCAGGACTTTGGGTGCAAACCCAGAGCCTCTGGACTTTAATACTGATGAGTTTCATTAAGAGAATGATAAGTTTGGGACCAGCAGATGGCATAATGGTTATGTTGCTGGACTCCCACGTAGTTGACCACAGTTGAGTCCCAGACCCAGTGGCTTACACTCACGCCAGGTGCGTGTGTGTGCATGCCCAAAGTCCTGAGAGGAGAATCGAGGAGATGGGATTGTGGTGTGGCAATCCCCGTTGGGGGAGGTGATTTCTCACTTTCTGTCTCTCTGTCTCTCCAGTGAGTACACACACCCTATAGCAAAAATCTCTTTTTTTAAAAAAGAGAGAGAGAGAGAGAATAAGTTCAAAATTAACATTTTGAAAATGTACCTGAGTGGAAGTGTGGAGGGTAAACTGAGGCAGGTGAGCCTACAGGCAGAGACGAGTTAGTCCAGAGGAAGAAGACCAAGGTCTGAGCTTCAAGCAGTGGCCACCGACCGGGAAGGAAGACCTGGCACCACTTTGGGTGTGATGGAGCTGATGCTGGGAGTGCTGGGGGCTGAGCACGTGCAGTAGAGTGACGTGGCTAAGAACTCCAGCTCTGGGGCCAGCAGGTGGTATAGTGGTTAGACGCTGGACTCCCACATGGTTGACTGCCATTCAAATCCTCGACCTGGCAGCTTGAAACTTGTGCCAGTGCATGTGCGTGCATTCCCAAAATCCCGAGAGTAGAATGGAAGAGAATGGATTGAATTGTGGCCATCCCCCTCTGCCTGGGGTGAGACGGGGGCAGGGATTTCTCGCTTTCCGTCTCTCTGTCTTCCCAGTGACTACCCACACCCTATAGCGAAAAAAAATCTCTAACCAAAAACAAACACAAAAAACTCCAGCACTAAAGTCAGGCACTAAAGTAGTAAGAGCCATAGAGGTTAGGCACTAGGCTTTTCCATCAGACTTTTTTTTTAAGGATATTTAATTTTATTTATTTATTTTTTTTTTTATTTGACCAGAGAGAGATAGACAGAGAGAGAGAAGGTGAGAAAGCAAGCCACCAGGTCTGGGATTCAAACCATGTTGGCCATGGGGGAGTGTCCAGTGCCTTAACCACCACACCACCTGCTGGTCCCTCCATCAGACTTCTAGGGTACTAACCCTGGCTCTGCCACTTCGAACTAGGCAGGTACAGTAACCTAAGCCTCAGCTTTCTCTAGTTCAGAATGGGAATAATAGAATTACTGTGAGGATTAAATAAGAAAATATATATATATTGTGTTGCTTTGGTTTGAATGTGTTCCTCAAAATTTGTGTGTTGAGATTTGGTTCCTATTGTGATGGTATTAAAAAAAAATGGACACTTAATCCAACCATGGTATTAAGAGAGAGAGCCTTTGGGAGGTGATTAGGATTAGGTGAGGTCATTAGGGTGAGGCCCCCCATTATTGACTTCTGGTAGCTTTATAAGAAGGAGAAAGAGACTGGAGACATGTGATGTCCCGTGCCACCTCAGAACTCTGTAGAGTTCCCACCGCAAGAAGTTTCTCATCAAATGTAGCCCCTTGACCTCCGAGTTAACTGAACCTCTACTCTTTACCAATTATCCAGTATGCAGTGTTCTGTTATTAAGTCCCAGAGAATGGACTAGTACGCGTGTTGAGCCCACTGTGTGACTGATACCAAACATCATTCAGATGTATCGTTAAGATGATGCCGTGGTCTGAACTGGGTGAGCTGAGAGAAGAAGCACTGTCTGGAAGAGAGGGGTAGATGTGTTTAATCTTGAGCAGGCCGATTCTGGAATGCCAACGATATACCAGATGAAGTGGTCCAGTAGACAGATGGACACACATTGTCTGCCACCAGCGATGGAAGACTGGGAAGGAGATGGAGACAAGAAGTCATCACTTCATGAAATGATGGCTGAATCCCTAAGCCCTGGAGGGGTTGAGATGCTAAGGCAGAGACAAGCATAGAGCCCATGAGCTCAGCTCAGAGAATGTCAATATTTGGGTAAGAGGCAGGGGGAGAAACTGAGAAGGCACAATCAGGAGGAAATCCTTGAGGGAGGGTATCTCAGAAACCAGGAGAGAAATCAACACTGTCAGCCACTTCAGAAGAGAGGGCCAGCAACATAAAAAGCGCAAAGGGGGCCCAGCTGCCATGGAACACACATAGCACCACTGCTTGGGAGGCTGGCAGCACTGTGGAAGGCTCAGGTTCAATTTCCAGGCCAACCTAAACATCCCAGATATGACTGCACACACCTGTGGTCCCAGACACCTCCTGTCCCAGTCTGCTGGGACAGGAGGCTGCAACCCCTCCAGACCATGTCAAAAATGCCTAGCTCTGTCTCTTTCCTTTTCCTCTCTCTCATAAGGGAAAATAGTATGTGCATAACATATGTGCACTGTGGGATGTTCTTGTTGACTTTTCTAAGAGTAGACAAAATGGACTTGGCTGGGGGTAGAACCAATGGAAGTAAGGAAGTAAACTTGAGTACTAAGGGCACAGATGGAATGATAGCTACTGATGGAATGGCTAAAAGCTGATGACGAATAAATCATCAGCATTTCGCTGAGAATGTATCATTGTTCCTCTTAAGACATTTTGTTTATTCCTCTCTGCCCTGCTTGTTTTTTAAAATTTAACTTTTAATTATTTCATTTAACTTCATTCATCCCCACCTCACCTATCCCTCTTCTACAAGGTTCTCAGGATCCCATGGATCGTTTCTGTCATGCAGAAGACTGTCTCAAGGGCTTCTGTCCATGAGAGCAAAGGATCTGCACCTTTTTGAGAGCTGAGCGGCGTTGCTCGCAAAATGTCTCCTGGTCTTAACCAATATGGGAGATGTGGTCCCCTGAGGACAATCTTCAACAAGGAAAAAGGCTTCTCCGTTATTCTGAAGGTTGATGGTTGGCGATGAGGCCTGGGAAGAAGGCAGCCATGTATGGTCAGGTCCTCTGACATAGAGGCCATCCTGTAGAACGCCTAGCAGTATTAAGTGCCTCATGATTCACTCCCCACCAGCTCTGGATTTATGGTCAGGCAGCCAGGCAGTACAGATGACTCAATCAGCATGCTACGCGTTTAGATTTTTTCTTTTACAAGGCAATGATGGTTCTACCATCAAGCTTTTTGCTTTCCTAAAGAAAGTCCTATTGTCTGCTCGCAGCGCTGGTCTTTAGATAAGTAAGAAGTGTATGAGGTATCAAGTGCCTTGAATGTCACCTGCTGGAGAGCAAAATACGACTACTAATAACTCAGTTTATTGAGCTCTTTTAGTATGGGCCAGGCACTCTGCTAAGCTTTTTACATACAGAAAGTCTTTTTTTTTTTTCAATATAGCTTTTTTATTTCCAGAGAGCATGTGCACCCACCAGAGAGAAAGAGAGAGAAAGCACTCCCCAGTGAGTATGGAAGGCCGCATATTAGATCTTGCACAACAAGAACAACTGTTTGTCCATTTTGTTCCCTTACCCTAACATGGCTGTCTGCTTCTGTAAACCAGCTTGCTTTTCCCATGAGAAAACAGCTTGTGCTAGCCATACAGGAAACCGCATCTGGAACCCCTGCTATTGTCTTCGCTAACTAGCCCCAAACCCTTTTGTTTAGCAATGTAACTGCTTACATGGAAACCCCACATCCCTTAGAAATAATTAACCTGCTTGATTCAGCTTCTGTAACTGCTTACGTGGAAACCCCAGGGAACTGACCCCCCTATCAAAAGACTACTCACACTTCAGTCAGGGGCTGCAGTTCTGACCCTCGGGCCCCCCGAGCCTCAGGCTGTAGTCACTGGCCAGCTAATAAAGACTCCCTTGAACCTTAATCTGGCTTCGGTGGTCGTTCATTCGGCTGCACTCTACAACATGAGGAGTGGTCACACTGTATTCCTTTTTCCTCCATTTATCCATCCCGTCAGGATTTGGGACATGCACACGTATGTGTGAGTTTCAAACCATGGTCATCCATGTGGGATGCAGCTCCCCAAACACAGCGCTTAACTGCTACACCATGGGGCCAGCCTCCATATACAATCTCTTAATCTTCACAATAATCCCATGGAGAAGATTATTTCTTTTCTTACTTTACCAAGGAGGAAAGGAACAAGATACCAGGATATTAAGCATTTGCCTAACTTCTCACTATATGGCAGAAATAAAATTTAGACCTAAGCAATAAAAGCCCAGAGCCCACCATCTCAGCACTAACTACAAAGCACCTGTTATTTTAGCCTTAGATCTTCCTTTATTTGGGTACCTTTTTTTTTAGGTTGATTTTTTTTTTTCTTTTCTTCCTTGAAAGAGACGGACATATATAGAGACAGGCACCCCCAGCTGGGTCCTCACACTACAATCCACACTCAGCTAGCCCAGATCATAGGGAAGTGTATGTGCACCCAGTGTGTTCAGGGAGGCTTCAGAATGCGAACCCAAGACCTTGCTCATGTATATCCCGTTACGTCACTGCTGAGCCACAGCCTGGTTCCGGGGCTTCTCTCTTACAAGAAACTTAAAAGATAAATATATTTTAGAAAGGGTTAACATTGGTTTGCATTCAAGAGATTACCAACATTACTTTCTTCCTAGTAGCAAAGGCAGAAAGCAGTCACCTGCCTGACTGGTGAGAGGAAAGCAGAAACCGGGACAGAAAAGTAAGTCAGGAAATGGGGAGGGGAGGAAAGTGGCACTACAAAGACAAAACATAGCAACTGTCCAATTTAACCTCGCCAGTCCCTGGCCATTCAGCTGGATCTACTCTGAAGGGATGGAAGCCAGGCCAAAGGAGGGGTGTGGTCTCTGTGGATTCCCGAAGGACCCTCTCCCTTTGAACCAAGCTGTCTGGTGCAGGACTGTGAGGAGAGCCCCAACATCTCACAAGAAAATAAGACAACTCCCCAAGTAAGGATGGGCATGATCTGGCACCTTGCAGGTTCTGGGCCCCATCTTACAGGACTCCCGGCCATGGGACGTAGTATCACAGACAGTGGCCATGGCCGAGGCTGCACAGAGACCTGAAGTAAGCACTTCGTCCTTGCCAGGCCTGTGAGTGATACTGGGAACCACTCAGGGAGACGCTGTACTCCCTTATCCTGTGAAAACCTCCATACTGCTGGGGGTCAATAGCACCTTTAAAATACATTAAGGTCAGTATATTACTATTGTTGTTGTTGTTGTTGTTGTTAGATTGCCAGAGGGCATGTGGGCTCACCAGAGAGAGAGGGGTGGGGGGGAAATGGGGGAAACACCTTCAATGGATGTGCTCATGCTACAATCCCTCCTCCTCCATTTCTCGATCCCGTCAATATTTGGGGCACACATACACATGCACCCAGCATGTTTTCCAAGCCATCAAGGATATGAACCACAGTGAGCCATGTGAGATTCAGTTCCCTTTAACCATAAGGCTACAGGGCTGGCCTAATGGTTGGTGTGTTAACAAGTAAGTAGATCAGGACAGAACTCTCAGACAGGGTAAGTCCCCCTAGATTTCTAAGGAGGCCTGGAACCAAGAGGGGAGACACACCTGGTGGGTAACCCCAGACCTCCCTGTCACTGGTAGTTTTTGAGGGACGTGGGGAATAGAAGACACATGTTTTAAAACATTTTATATGCACTTACTTCTCATTATCTCTTACTGTAAAAAATAGTACATCTGCTAAAAATTCCATAATTTCTCCAACTAGCATGTTTTTCTCACCAAACAAACTCCTCCTGATATTTAAACACTCTTGCAATTTCATTTTTGCAAGAGAAATGTTCCCAGCAACGAATCTGAAAAGAAAACCCATATGCGTTATTTACTGGGCATGAGAAATGTTGGCTACATTCATTGTCCTATCAAAAATAATTCTCATAAACATTTTTATGTACAAAAATCTGTTCTGGAAAATATAAAACAGCAGAGTAGTTTATAGTAGAGATTCAAGAACTTCAAAGTGATTTGTAAGACAGTTTGTACATTTTTTTTTTTTTTTAGTTTTTTACCGTAGGGCTTGTGCCCATGTGCAAGAGAGAGAGAGAGAGAAAGGGAAAGTGGGGATGGCCACACCACACTTCTCCTCCATTCTCCTGCCAGGACTTTGGGCATGCAGGCACACGCACCCTGCTCAATTTTCAAGCCACCAGTCTGGGACTCAAATCAGGTCGGCCATGTTGGAGTCCTCCATCTTAACTACTAGGCCACCTGCTGACCACAGTGTGTATATCTTTATCAAGAAACTAGAGCACCATTTTCGACCTTGGCACTATTGACATTTGGGCTGGATTTTTTTTTTTTTTAATTTTGCCAAAGGGTATGTACACTCATGGGAGAAGAGAAATGAGAAAGCACCCCGCATGGGGCACAGTCACATAGCAATCCCTTGCACTCCACCTCTCCCTCCATTTGGAGCACTGAGGCACACACACTTGGTGTGTTCCGCCAGGCTGCCTGGTCCAGGATTCAAAACACACATTGGCCATGCAGGATTCAATCACTTTAACCATCAGGCAGTAGGCCAACCAGGAAACTTTTTTTCTTTTTTAATTTTTGCCATAGGGCATGGTGCTCAACAGAAAGACAGAAACAGTGAAATGAAAGTGAGAAATCACCCCCTTCCCAAGAGGGATGGCCATGCCATAATCCTTTCTCCTCTATTCTCCTCATTGAATGTTGGGCATGCATGCACATGCACCTAGCATGACTTTCAAACCACCAGGTCCAGGACCCAAACCACAGTTGACCACATGACAGTCCCGTGCCTTAATAACCATGCTACCTACTGGCCCTGGAAAACTCTTTATTATAGGGGATGCCCTGTGCATTCTGTGATGTTTAGTAGCACTCCTAGCTTTTAAAAATCTTCCAATCAGAACAGCCAAAAACATTTCCAGACATTTCCCAAAGTTCCCCAGGCAGGGAGAAAGCCAAAATTATCCCTTGTTGAAAACCATAATTAAAGGATGGAAATGCTAAAAGCCAGCTCTTCTTTTCCAAATCTCTTAAGTATGAAATAGATTAAAAGGTATAGGTGAAGTACAATGTATTAATCATAAGAATAAAAACTAGTACAGAAAACAGATAAATTGACCGACTTTCAAACCGCCAGGTCCAGGACCCAAACCACAGTTGGCCACATGACAGTCCCGTGCCTTAATAACCATGCTACCTACTGGCCCTGGAAAACTCTTTATTATAGGGGATGCCCTGTGCATTCTGTGATGTTTAGTAGCACTCCTAGCTTTTAAAAATCTTCCAATCAGAACAGCCAAAAACATTTCCAGACATTTCCCAAAGTTCCCCAGGCAGGGAGAAAGCCAAAATTATCCCTTGTTGAAAACCATAATTAAAGGATGGAAATGCTAAAAGCCAGCTCTTCTTTTCCAAATCTCTTAAGTATGAAATAGATTAAAAGGTATAGGTGAAGTACAATGTATTAATCATAAGAATAAAAACTAGTACAGAAAACAGATAAATTGACCAAAAAAAAAAAATACATGTTTACATCAGAACACCTTCGGTGAATTTCATGGTAGCTTGATCACGAAGATTGTCCATTAACTTGGAAATTTCGGTAGCATGGTCCAAAATGTGGTTTTCTTTTAAGTACTCCTCTGATGCTGACTTTGCCAGGTTACTCAGCGCTTTGACTGCAAGAAATAAATGTTGGCAAAGAATACGGCATTTCAGGTTTTTTCCACAAAAGTGTCAGATGTCAAATAGGCATAGCATTTAATATAATTTCTTCAATAGCCAGGTGTTTGTTTGTTTTTTATAAATCAGTTATTGACCTTTACTGCATGGGGGTTGACTTTTTGTACAATGCACAGCAGTTAGAGGACCGAGGAGCTAACAAATAGATTGAAATTGACTTCCAAGTTTTGCAAATAAGTGGGTCCGAAATAGGGAGAAGGCCAACCCTGTAGCATAGTGGAAGGCAGATCTCACATGGCCAACCTGAGTTCAAGTCCTGGCCCCAGTGGCTTGAAAGATATGTGCCCAGGATCCTAAAGGAATGCAGAACTAGAGGAAAAAGGATTGCGAATGGCCAGGCCCCATTGGGGTATTCTCTCTCTCATTTGTCTCTCTCTGTCTCTTTCTCATATATGTGTGTACATCCTCTGGCATTTAAAAAAATGTTTTCAAATAAATAAATAAATAAAAAGGAGAGTAAGCCAGTGATATGGTGGTTAAAGCAACTGGATCCCACACATGGTTGACCTCGTGATTTGAGTCTTAGACCTGGTAGCTTGAAAAACACACTAAACATGCCTGGCATGTGTATGTGTGCCCCAAATCTCAAGAGGAGATAGAGGAAAAGGGATCGTGGCATAGCCATTCCCCGCTGGGTGCTTTCTTACTTTCTCTCTCTCTCTCTCTCTCTCTCTCTGGCAAGTGCAAGTTTAAAAAAAAAAATAGAAGAAAAGAAAAGAAATAGGATGAAAATATGGAGGCAATGAAACTGAACATCACCCAGGTAACCGAGACCTACAGGAGGCAGCCCATACAGTCCTCTAACAAGATACAATAAACTGAGGCCAGTAGGTGGCATGGTGGTTAAGGCATTGGACACTCCCACACAGTCAAACACAGTTCAAGTCCCGGACCTGGTGGCTTGCTTTCTCACTTTCCCTCTCTCTGTGTGTGTGTGTCTCTCTCTAGTCAAATCAAAATAAATGAATGAATAAATAAAATTAAATAAATAACTCTTTACAAAAATAAAAGACATAATAAACTGATACAGCCTTATGACAAGAAGCACAGAAGAGTCCCACGAACCTGGTTAACAAGTAACAAGATCCACCTAAGTCCACCCTACTTTGGGAACGCACCCTCTGCAAAGACCCAACAATTTTGCTCCTTTATTGAAAGTTCAATATTCTGACGATACAAACTCCTCAAAAGTAGAAAGTGGTTTCTAAGCCATACTTTGTCAAGTGGAAGGAGGTGCTGACCCCTTAGCCTTAAACTTTCTGTTTCCTGAACAGAGAGGTACATTTCTGTTGTTTAAGCCCCCAGTCTGTACAGTACAGTGTTTGGGCAGCCCTAGCAAACTAGTAGAATAATGTTCTGAGAAAATGTTATTAGAGCATTGCTAGCAGACAAAAAATAAATAAATAAATACGATTTAACTCTCAGAGCTATGAAACTTAGACGGATTTACAAAGCATTCCTGTCAGGTTCTCGGGAAGCACCTCTTTCTTACCATCAGCAACAGCATGTAGTTCACTGCCCACTGTCCACCCTGCGTCTCATGCCTCGTACTTGGACATCAGGGCAGGGCAGCCATAATTGGTCTCCCTTTGGTCAA
>NW_006159512.1:7026115-7036610 GCF_000334495.1 Tupaia belangeri chinensis
GGCAATGAAACTGAACATCACCCAGGTAACCGAGACCTACAGGAGGCAGCCCATACAGTCCTCTAACAAGATACAATAAACTGAGGCCAGTAGGTGGCATGGTGGTTAAGGCATTGGACACTCCCACACAGTCAAACACAGTTCAAGTCCCGGACCTGGTGGCTTGCTTTCTCACTTTCCCTCTCTCTGTGTGTGTGTGTCTCTCTCTAGTCAAATCAAAATAAATGAATGAATAAATAAAATTAAATAAATAACTCTTTACAAAAATAAAAGACATAATAAACTGATACAGCCTTATGACAAGAAGCACAGAAGAGTCCCACGAACCTGGTTAACAAGTAACAAGATCCACCTAAGTCCACCCTACTTTGGGAACGCACCCTCTGCAAAGACCCAACAATTTTGCTCCTTTATTGAAAGTTCAATATTCTGACGATACAAACTCCTCAAAAGTAGAAAGTGGTTTCTAAGCCATACTTTGTCAAGTGGAAGGAGGTGCTGACCCCTTAGCCTTAAACTTTCTGTTTCCTGAACAGAGAGGAACATTTCTGTTGTTTAAGCCCCCAGTCTGTACAGTACAGTGTTTGGGCAGCCCTAGCAAACTAGTAGAATAATGTTCTGAGAAAATGTTATTAGAGCATTGCTAGCAGACAAAAAATAAATAAATAAATACGATTTAACTCTCAGAGCTATGAAACTTAGACGGAATTACAAAGCATTCCTGTCAGGTTCTCGGGAAGCACCTCTTTCTTACCATCAGCAACAGCATGTAGTTCACTGCCCACTGTCCACCCTGCGTCTCATGCCTCATACTTGGACATCAGGGCAGGGCAGCCATAATTGGTCTCCCTTTGGTCACTCTTACCCACCATGAATCCATTCTCCACACAGCAGCAAAAGTGATCTCAAAACAGAAATCGGATGGGATCTCTTCTCGGCCTTTTGGCTAAGATCAAGTGTAGAAATCGGATGGTGTCATCCCCACCCTAACTGCCTCACTGACTTCCCTATGCACTTTATTATTTTTGGAGAGGTTTTTGCTATAGGGTGCGTGCGCTCGCCAAAAAGACAGAGAGAGACAGAGAGACAAAAAGCGAGCAATCATCCCCCTTGGGGATGTCCATGCCGCAATCCCTTCTCCTCTCGGGATCTTGGGCATGCACGCACACGCGCCCAGCATGAGTTTAAGCCACCGGGTCCAGGACTCAACCCCCAGTCGGCTACATGGGAGTCCAGCAACATAGCCATTATGTCAACTGCTGGTCTCCACTCTGCACAGTTAAATAGAATAAAATCCAAATGCCACCCTGAGACCGGGACCCCACTATCTGGGTCCAGTTCCTCCTACTTCTTGCATGCTGAGGCTTCTCTCCATTCCTAGGACAGGCTCAGCTGTCCCCCCCCAGGGGTCTGCCCATGTTGCTCCCCCTGCCAGCCTGTCCCTCTACCACTACACGTGGCTCCTGTAGACTGTTGGGTCTCAGCTTTAATGTCCCCTCCTTTGAGAGGCCTAATCACTGCATCTCGTGTCTGTAACATGTCACGTGTTGGCTCTCGTGTGTTGTGTGTCACCTCCTTTTAGAGGGTGTTCCCGTCATGATCATCGTTCTGGACTCGGCACGCCTGGTGCAGATCAGGCTGTGTAAACACTTCCTGAACATCTCACTCTGGCCAGGCTGGAATCCTCACCCCACTGCTTGCCCAGGCCCCAGACCCCTGCCTGACCCTCATCAGGAGATTGGAATGGCATGCGTTCACATCCAAGCTGCTGCTAATAACACTGACACCTCCTAGCCTCTTGTTTCACCGGGACCCCCTCCCTACCGCCCTGCAGTGTTGGCCTCCTCGGAGAATCATCCTCCTGGATCCCAGCTGGGTCTGCCTGCCCCTGGAACTCTGTGTGCTGGACTGCCCAACTGCTCCGGAGCATCGGGAAGCAGGATCCCACAGGGCCCAGCTCATTGTCTCTGGGCACCACCCTGCCTTCCCCTGAGTCTCAAGGCCTAGCACGCCTGTGACCAGGCCTGCCTGCATTAGGACAAAAATTGGAATCTAGACTCTACATCTCAAGAATTATAGCTTCAAGACCAGCAAATGGCATGGAGGTTAAGGTATTGGATCCCACATGTCTGGCTGTGCTGTTCAAGTCCCAGACCCGACAGCTTGAAAAATCACACTGGGTACAATGTGCATGAGTGGCCAAAATCCCAAGAGGAAACTGGAGGAAAAGGGATTGCTCTGTGGTCATTCCCCCCCTACCCCCGGGAGGTAATTTCTCACTTTTTTTCTCTCTCTCTGTCTCACTCTGGTGAGCACACATGCCCTATAGCAAAAAGTAAATAAATAAAAAGAATTGCAGTTTCACAAATGTCTGAAAGAGATTCTGTGTAGCAAGGAGTTACCCAGACAGGGTCTGGGGTCAGACAGGCCTAGCTCAGAACCCCAGCTCCAGATTTCCCAGCTCCAGGAGGTAAAGTTACATAAACTTTCTGACCCTCGGCTTCCTCATTGATTAAAGGAGGGGGCAGATAACAATACACATAACATGAGGTGTATTCGAGGATAAAAAAAACATTTGGGACCAGCAGATGGCATAGTGGGCATGCCAGTGGATTCCCACATGGCTGACCCCAGTTTGAGTCCTGGACCCAGCAGCTTGAAACTCATGCCAGACGTATGTGTGTGCATGCCCAAAATCCTGAGAGAATAATGGACAAGAAGGGATTGCGGCATGCCTCCTGGGGGGTGACTTCTCGCTTTCTGTCTCTCTGTCTCTCCAGCAAGTGCATATGCCCTATAGCAAAAATCTCTATAAAAAAAAAAAAAAGATTTGGGAACCAGTAGTTAGCATAATGGCTATGTCGCTGGACTCCCACGTAGTCGACCGTGGTTCGCGTCCCGGACCTGGTGACTTAAAACTCACACCGGGCGCGTGTGCGTGCGTGCCCAAGATCCCAAGAGGAGAATGCAGGAGAAGGGATTGCGGCATGACCATCCCCCCCTGGGGGGTGATTTCTCGCTTTCTGTCTCTCTGTCTCTCTCTGTCTGTGTGGTGAGCACACGCACCCTATAGTGAAAACCTCTCCAAAAAAATAAAAAGAAAGATTATAAGTAAGGCTGACTCTACAGCCTTGCTGTTAAGGTAACTGTATCCCACATGGCTGATCCTACAGCTCAAGTTCTGAACCTGACAGTTTGAAAACATACCAGGCACATGTGTATGCATGCCCCAAATCTCAACAGGGTGGAGCAATGAGGAGAGGGGATTGCAGCATGACCATTCCCCATAGGATGCTTTCTCCCTCTCCCTCTTGCTCTCTGACAAGCACATATGCCCTCTGCAGAGTTTTTAAACATAACGCTTAGTGCAACAAACATGCTGCATCTCTGCCAGACCACAGTAGCCTCAGGCATCAAATACTGAGGAATCAGATCATTCGTAAATACTCAACCATGTGCCAGGCACCATTCCATGTGCCTTACAGTCTCCTATGAACACTCTCACAATATGCGATACAGATGCTGCTTTGATCCCTACCTTACAAATATGAAGGCTGAGACCCACAAAGTTAAGTAACATGTCTAAAGGCACAGAGTTAATAAGTGGACAGGTGGGATTTGAACCCAGAAAGGCTGGCTTTGAATCAAGTTCTGACACCCACCACCTCTTGCCCCCAGCCTCAAAGTATCCAAAGCCTCCTTCTCTGGGTGCATCCTAACAGCCTTCGGCATTGTAAAAGGGTATGAGGAGAGCTTTAAGTTCAACCCTCACATACCCACCTGCCCTCTGCAAAAATGAGCAAACCAGACACGTGCATCTATTTCCTTTTCTGGAGGGGGTAGCCCAGGAGGAATCTGACTCTGGGAAGCACTGAGGTCATTCCTTTTGTGGGTATCTATCGCACCTTTCTGCCTCAGCAGGTCCTGGTTGTCCTTTAGGTCACTGAGTGAAAAATACAGCAGGTTTGACCAGGCTTTCTGGAAGTATTGGCACCCGTCCTTTGTCATTCCAATTTCAAGATGGAGTTCCCCAATGGCATTCTGTACTTTGGGAAGCATTTCCACCATGTGGGACTGGCTCTGTACAAAGCAGAAAAAAAGGAGCACAGCATTAGAACAGAAACAGGCCCCAGACACCTGCCCAAGAAGGCTCATTTCATAATGAACTTGCAAAAGGTTGTGCACCTTACGTGCTTTCTCAGGAAATTTTAAATATTTATAAAATAATGGCTCTGATGGAATACTTATTGGGAGACATCGCAAACTAACAACGCATTTTGGAAAATATTTTCGCAAGTTGTTAAGGACAATAAAAATCTTGGGGGCCAGCAGATGGTGTAGTGGTTAGGTCGCTGGACTCCCACATGGCCAACCATGGTTCAAATCCCAGACCTGGCGATTTGTTTTCTCACTTTCTCTTTCTCTCTCTCTTTCTCTTTCTACCTCTAGTCAAAGTAAAAAATAATAAAAACAAATTAAATTAAGTAAATAATTCTTTTTAAAAAACGTCGGTGGGCATTGGGCCAGCAAGTGGCATGGTGGTTAAGGAGTTGGATTCCCACATGGCTGATTGAAGTTTGAGTCCCAAACTGGGTGACTTGAAAGTCACAACAAATAAATAAATAAATGTTGTTTTTTAAAAATCTGTGGGCTGGCCCCCTAGCACAGTGCGGTAAGCCTTGTGCAGGGGGAGCCAGATCCCACATGGCCAACCCTGGTTCAAATTCTGGCCTCAGTGGCTTGAAAACCATGCTGGATGTATGTCCGTGTGTATCCAGAATCCTGATGTGATGGAAAAATGAGGGGAAAAGGACTGCAGCATGACCATGCCTGATCGGGGGGCACGTGCTAAGGTACTCTTTTTCTGGCGGGCACCCTCCAGCAATAAAAGGAAAAAAAGAAAAGAATGATAATGTCTTGCATCTGTTAAGGTTCCAGAGGTGGAGGCATCTAGCATTCAGATGAACAGCTGAAAATGTGGCTTGAATTCAAGTGTGACCAGAAGGCTACTAGCTTTATGCTTTACACATTTTTGCTTAGAACTTGAATTTAAACTCTTCTTACTGGTCTAGCATATTATTTCAGGAATACTTAAAAGTTCATCAAGGGGCCAGCAGGTGTCCTAGTGGTTAAAGGTGCTGGACTGCCACATGGCCAACAGCAGTTTGAGTCCTGGACCTGGCACTTGGAAACTCACACTGAACAGGTATGCAAGTCCCCAAAATCCCAAAAGGAGAACAGAAGGGACTGCAGCGTGGCCATCCCCCTGGGAAGTGACTTCTCACTTTCTCTCCCTCTCTCTGTCTTTCTGTGTCTCCAGTGAGCACATGCACCCTATAGTAAAAATCTTAAAAAGAAAAACAATTCATCAATTGAAATCACTCCTCCATCAAAACCATATCAATGCGTAAGACTGCAATAGCTGGTTACACAGCCCCTTAAATGTCGGCCGAGAAATAAGAATTAGTGATGAGTTATTTTACTGTTAAGATCTCATTTCAGAAAACTTAATATTAACAAAAATATACTTGAATGTTTTTGGTAACTACAAATCCCCTATACAATGGACGCCGTTATCGCCATCATTGGATATCCAATATTGGGTTGCTGGAAAAGTCATGACACATTTTTGCATAGAAAAACATAGGTAAAATACTTCATGAGTTTTCCATCCGCCCCAGAAGGCTGATTTCTCACTTTCACTCTCTATCTTTCTTTCCCTGGTAAGTGCACATACCCTTTAACAAAACTAAAAACAAACAAACAACAACAACAAAAGAATAACTTCCTCATCAATGAAAGAAATCAATTGACTATTTGTAGTTTAAGCTATAAAAAACAAGGTAAATGACACCTAAAACTTTATAACACCAAGGAATAAGTTTGGAGAATTCAATATTTCCTCTCACTTGACCTGTATTAGCATGTCCTCAACATTCAAGAGCAACTCTCGTGCTTCATTGGTCTTCCCCATAAGCTTTAAAAAACTCCCAATAAAGATCATTAATCGGTATTTGTCATTGGCAGTCAATTCAGAAAGTCTGCATTCCAGCACTAGAACAGAAAGAAAATAATCAAGCATATTTTTTTAATTTTATTTTTTTTGTTAATATTTTTCAATTTTGTCATAGGACATGTGTGCTCACCAGAGAGAGAGAAAGAGAAAGAGAAAAGTGCCAGGTCCAGGACTTGAACTGTATCAGTCATGTGGGAGTCCAGTGCCCCAACCACCATACAATCTGCTGGCCCCAATCCTCAAGCGTATTGAAAAGAACAAAGAGTACTCATTGCTTAATACTGGTATGGAAATTAAATATATTATCCATATTTCAGTTTTTATTTCAGAGGATCAACCATTTCCTTTTATTAAGGTTTATATATATTTTTAAAAGACTTATTTTATTTAACTTTATTTATTTTATTTTATTTTGACCAGATAGAGACAGAATGAGAGAGATGGAAAGTGAGAAAGCAAGTCACCAGGCCTGGGACTCCAACCGTGGTCAGCCATGTGAGAGTTTAGAGCCCTTAGCCACCATGCCACCTGCTGGTCTTCCCTTTTTTTCCTAAGAATTATTTTATTTAACTTTATTTATTTTATTTTAATTTGATCAGATAGGGACAGAGTGAGAGAGAGAGAGATGGAAACTGAGAAAGCAAGGGGGTCTTCAAAAAGTCCATGGAACGTGTATATTGTGAAAAAAATTATGCATAGACATGGGAACAATATCGTACTTCTAAATAATTGTGATAAATAAAGTTTAAAAACTAGAAAATCAAGAAAGAGTATTTAACTCAACCATGTATTGCTGTAATATTTATTTTGAGGTGCTTTTCAGGCAAGAAGAAAAAAAAAAAGTTTAAATTTCTTACACAATTCTGCCCTCTGTTGCAACTATCTTGAATTGCTAGCTCTAACAAAAAGAAAGTTTTAAAAGAACAAAATTAAAAGTCCATACCATGTGTATATGTGTGTGTTTATACCTCATACAAAAATGAAAATACATAGAATTTTTTAACTTAAAGGCCCGTTAAAGACAAAGTGCTGCAGTCACTATTCTCAGAACTTCTCTTTCATACGTTCCAGTATCTAAATGTCTACATGTGTCCATCTGTTACATTTTAAACTATTGCATCCAATGTGTTTGACACAGATACACTCCTTGTTCACTTCCGTTCCTTCGCTTACGTTGGAGGTCAGCCATCCTTCTGTATTCTCCTTCACACTTTCTGCCTGCCTTTCTGTGGATCACATTCACGTACACAACACATAGGTACTGAATATCTGTTGCATGTCAGGCAGCATTCTAGATTCTGAAAAAGCAGACCAAGCTGCAGTCCTCAACAAGGTGGCTGGGAGCTTTGAATCAGAATGCAGAAACTTAAACAGACCCAAGGGAGAGAGAATACAGAGGATGAGAGTTCAAGATGTCCATCGAAGCAATGGAGCTGGAAGTGAGAATGAGAATAAAGAGATAAGGGAACCTCAGTACCGGGAACAGCTGCTCGGAGCCGGCAAACAAGGGTGATGAACAGTGGAGGGATGATGGGCTTTTGCCCAGGGCATGGCTTCTGCATGTTCCAGAGGATTATTGGGTCCAGAGTCCTGTCAAAGTCTCAAGTTGAAATGGATGGCATCTGTCCCTGCATTTAACACTCAGTTTAACATCTCACCGTCTCCAAAACACCTTCATTCATGAACTTGGTCTCCTACTGACTACATTTTCACTTAGCACCAACATGTAGTCAGAATTGATGAGAAAGTAATCTTTCTTGTTTTAAAACTAATTGAAGTACATTGTAGCAAAATTAGAAAATATGAAAAAAGTACAAAGAAATATAAAAATCACCTACAAGTACATGGAACACAACCTCTGTTAACATATTGTTTTATGCACTTCTGATCTTTTGGGTGTACTTCTGCCACATACGCTCTCTCTCTCTTTTTTCTTTTAAAGATATTTTTGCTATAGGGCACAAAGAGACAGAGTATAACAGAGAGACAAAAAGCGAGAAATCACCCCTTGGAGGGATGGCTACACTGCAATCCCTTCTCCTTCATTCTCCTCTCGGGATTTTGGGCTCACACACACATGCACCCAGCATGAGTTTCAGCCACTAGGTCTGGGAATTGAATGGCGATCGACTATGTGTGAGTCCAGCAATGTAACCATTATGCCATTTGCTGGTCCCCATACTCTCTCTTAAAATTAAAATTAGAATCATCTTGCACGTAATGTTTAATACTTACTTTTAAGCTTTCACATCCAACTAATACTTAAATATCAGTACTATGCTAGCTTCTGGGTATATATCAAACACAATATACATGGTTTCTGTCATCTTTCCACATGCTCAAATATTCTTGGAGAACATACATACTTATGATCAGATTATATTTCATGACAATGAATAAAATTAAATAATTATTTTTTTTAAAAACGTACAAATAAAACTACTATATGATTCAATAATCCTACTCCGTGGTATTTATTCAAAGGATAAAAAAATAGACATTTGTACATCCATGTTTATTGTAGCATTATTTACAATTGCTAAGACATGGAATCAACCTAAGTGCCCAAGAACTGATGTCTGGATTGGAAAAATGTGGCATATATATGTTATGGAATACTACTCAGGCTTAAGGAACAATGTGACCCTGCCATTTGATACACAGTGGACAAACATAGAAGCTTTAATGCTAAGTGAAGTAAGCCAGACTATGAAAGATAAAGACTGTATATCTCTAATCAGTATATACTGAATGTCTGTACTCTATGGAAGAAATTAAAATATCTGAAGATATAATAGTAGGGAAGACCAGAGACTGTATGGGAGGGAGTAAGTGCTATTTCATTGTGGTTTTGATGGCAGCTTATTTAAAACAATTCTTTGGAAGACTAATCCAGTTAAGAGCCTTACCTCCTGCATTGTCCCAGAAGGACAGATTAAGAGCTGTATGTGGTTATATAACCTTGGTAATAAAAAATGTATGAGATGGCCCAGACAGACAATCAGGCCCCTGTAATACCTTATATGATTATTATATGAGATTCCTGATCTCGTCCCAATGATTCTAATACATTTTTCTATCGCTTTGGTGACAGGTAGCTGGCCTTGTGACTTCTACTTTCTAATTCAAGAAGGAAAAAAAGGGGACCAGCAGTTAGCGTAATGGCTATGTCGCTGGACTCCCATGTAATCCACCACAGTTCAAGTCCCGGACCCGGTGGCTTAAAACTCACGCCGGCGCATGTACGTGCTTGCCCAAGATCCCGAGAGGAGAATGGAGGAGAAGGGATTGTGGCGTGGCCATCTCCCCTGGGGGGTGATTTCTCACTTTTTCTCTGTCTCTCTCTCTGTCTGGCGAGCGCACGCGCCCTATGGCAAAAACCTCTCAAAAAAAAAAAAAAAAAAAAGGAGGCAAAAAAGAGAACCCACACAGACCTGGAAGGACTTCAGAAAGGCCGCCAAATAATTTAGCTTTTGCATCTGTTCAGTTTAAAGTACAACAGGCTACATACATCGCCAGCCAAGGTAGGAGGGAAGGCACAGACATGAACATTCATTTCTTCTAAAGAGAGGAAATGAAGGCCCTGTAGAGATGAGAAAGAGGATGTGAGAGTCTTTATGGAAGTAAAATCTAAGTTTCCTTGGCTGTGATTGAACATGACAGGCAAGGAAGACAGAAGGTACCAAAAGCAATTATGAAGGAATCCTTGCTGAGAGCCCTCTGGGAGTTCAGAGTAACAGAGACCAACCAATAGGACCACAGGTGTTTGCACAGACATCATGCTTACAGAATCACCAGAAGAGACCAATGGATGTCTCCCACCTAATTCAAACAGCCTCATTCTGAACCAGGTTCAGTTATATCTAGAAAATCTTCATACACTAAACTGAAGTGATTTCCTCTCAGTTTCAACCTTCAGCCCCCAGCCCCTCCCATCACCATAACAACCACATTATGATAAGCAGTGATGGCAATACCTGGAAAAAAATTTATCAGCCCACTACATGTTGGAGATCTAATCTTCTTTTGGTTGGCTTTCAGCTTCCTATGATGTACAGACCCTCTCCCCTCCGACTCCTCATCTCCTCTCTCCTAACCAACCCTCAGCATTGACAAAGCTCCAGCTGGATCCTGGCCTTACTCGACACACTTTAATTCTTTTTTTTTTTTCATAGACCACAGATTAGTTTATTTTTAACACCTATCATGCCATGAATTCATAGGGAATAGGTTCCGGTAGCTCAGGCTCCTTTTCATTGGTTCTCACAAAGTGTGCTTCTCTGGGTGGAGCAGGCTGGTGCTTTAGTTGAACCCAGGTACCTTTCTCTTTGGATTCTTTCTTTTTCTGGTCATTTTCCTTCACACATTTTAGGAAGCTATCTCTGCTCTTAGAATGTTTAATATGCTCGGTCCAACCGCGGGACGTCGCGGGCCCTTCCGGGCTCTGCGTGTCCCCCCTGGGGCCCTGCTAAGCCGGCG
>NW_006159512.1:7037562-7056355 GCF_000334495.1 Tupaia belangeri chinensis
GCATTTACACTTAAAAAATGGGATGAGGTGGGATTCTCTCCTTTTTTTTTTTTCTTTTTTTATAGACCACGGATTAGTTTATTTTTAACACCCATCATGCCATGAATTCATAGGGAATAGGTTCTAGTAGCTCAGGCTCCTTTCCATTGGTTCTCACAAAGTGTGCTTCTCTGGGTGGAACAGGCTGGGGCTTTAGTTGAACCCAGGTACCTTTCTCTTTGGCTTCTTTCTTTTTCTGGTCATTTTCCTTCACACGTTTTAGGAAGCAAAAAAAAAAAAAAGAATGTTTAATATGCTCAATACGCACATTGATTCTCTTGGCAAGAATCTTGCCCTTAACTTGTTTGTTCATAACAATGCCAACAGCATGCTGGGTAACATTGTATACTCTTCCAGTTTTGCCATGGTAACATGTGTGGGGCATTCCTTTTTGAACAGTACCCATTCCCTTAATGTCTACAATATCACCTTTCTTGTAGACTCACATATATGTTGCCAAAGGAACCACTCCATGTTTTCTCAAAGGCCTAGAGAACATATATCGGGTGCCTCCTTTCCCTTTGTGTTCGTCATTTCAGTTAACACTGGAAGATGGCAGTTCCAGCCAAAAGGCTCAACACATTTTCATTCTTAGGACTATTGCTTGTATCTTTCCACATGGATGATTAATGGATCAGAAAAATTCCAAAACTACACATCTCGTATATGGTAACAAGTATAAAGATCAAACCTGGACCAGCTGATGGCGTGGTAATTAAGGCAGCTAGATCCCATATCACTGGTTTGAATCCCAGATCCAACTGCTTGAAAAACAGACCAGATGCATGTGTGCACATACCCAAAATCCTGACAGGAGAATTGAAGAGAAGGGATTGCAGCATGGCCTTCCTCCCAGGGGTTGTTTTTTAACTTTCTCTCTCTCTGTCTGTCTCTCATTCTTTCTTTCCCTGCCTCTTTTCAGTAAGCACAAGAGCCCTGTAACACATTTTTAAAATAATAATTTTTTTTAAAAAATCAAAGTTAGATATCTAAGGACCAAAAGGGATGCAGGTATGGTAAAGCCCAAATCCAATTCTAAGTATCTGGGAGACTTTGGGAAACTTACCTCACCTCTGAGACTCAGTTTCCTTAATTTCTTTTTTCTTTTTCTTTTTCTTTTTTCTTTTTTTTTTTTTTAAGAGATTTTCGCTATAGGGCGCATGCACTCACCAGACAGAGAGAGACAGAGAGACAGAAAGCGAGAAATCACCCCCCGGGGGGATGGTCACGCCACAATTCCTTCTCCTCCATTCTCCTCTCAGGATCTTGGGCACGCATGCACGCACACGCACCTGGCGTGTTTTAAGCCACCGGGTCCAGGACGTGAACCGCGGTCAACTACGTGGGAGTCCAGCGACATAGCCATTACGCTAACTGCTGGTTCCCAGTTCCCTTAATTTCAATCAAGATCTTACTAACTCTATAGCAGTTTTATGAGAATTTAACACAGTGATACATACAATGTCCTTAACTTAGAGCCTGGCATAAGCGAATGCTCTCTGTGGCTATAATCACTAGATGATGACCATTAGGAAGCTATGGATCCCATTGGCCTTGTTTCTTGTTATGTTAGAGCATCCATGAGTTCACAGCTCAGGGAAGGTACTCAGTTAATATTGTTGAAAGAGAGATCAACAGTTGGCATAATGGCTATGTCACTGGACTCCCATGTAATGGACCACGGTTCGAGTCCCAGACTCGGTGGCTTAAACTCCTACTGGGCACGTGTGCGTGCATGCCCAAGATCCCGAGAGGAGAATGGAGGAGAAAGGATTGTGGCATGGCCATCCCCCCTGGGGGTGACTTCTCACTTTCTGTCTCTCTGTTTCACTCTTTCTGGCGAACGCACATGCCCTATAGTAAATATATATATATCTTTCCACATGGATGATTAATGGATCAGATAAATTTTCCTCTGTTTAATAATACAGAAACTACAAGATGAAAGAGAGAGAGAAAGGAGGCAGGCACAGGGCTCTACTTGTGGAGAACAAAGGAAAGAAACATGAACCAAAGTGCTGTCCAAACCCAAGCCCTTTGGCAGAATGTCCAACAATCATAGTCCCAGTTTAGACGAAGGCCCCCATCGACAGTACTGTTTTCAGTACTGAGTGACAGAGAGAGTTAGTGCTACCATCCACAGGCAGGGGGAGCATAGCGAGAACAAATCTGGGGGAGACTTGTAAAATATTTAGCTTTTGCATCTCTTTAATTTAAAGTGTCAACTGGTCACTCAAGAAATCTGTTGATCAAGCATGCATGCTGGTACCCCAAAAGGAGGTCAAGCCTGGAAATACAGATCAAGAGTGAAGGATGTAGATGAAGCCATGATAAAGTACAAAGAGAAAAGACTGATCAGGACAAACTCCTGGAAAATAACTGTGACAAGAGAATGAAGAGAAGCCATTTAAAAATTAACATTGATTTCTAATTTTTCATCTACAAAGATTGTTGGCTTAAATTGTGAGGAGGAGTAAACAGAGCAGCCTGTTGGATTGATTGGAATCGTGTGAGGAAACAGAACAGTCACTTTTGGCCATTCTGTCTCCCAGCAAAACACCTGGTGGTTAATGGAGCCAGATCCCACATGGCTGACCACACAGCCACTCCCTTGAGTCCTGGCCCAGGAGGCTTGGAAAACATACTAGACACAAGTATGTGTGCATGCCCCAAATTTTGACAGGAAGTAGAAATGGAAGAAAAGGGATTGCAGCATGATCATGCCCCACTAGGGGGTGCTTTGTTTCTCTCCTTTTCTGTATCTCTGGCAAATTCACATGCCCTGTGGCAAAAAAAAGAAAGACAATATCCCAGCAAAACAGGCTACTGAAATGCCATCACTCACTGTACCTGAGAGCATGGATCTCTTCTTCATTTTATGGCACTGATCTGCTTTAATCTTGGCCACTGACAGCAAATAGGCCCCCAGAATATCATATCCGGCTTCCGATAATGCATTCCAGTAGTGAATGAGGTGCAGCCTTGTCCAGAAGCTCGGGCTTCGGATTTTTGATATAGAGTCTATGATGCTTGCGACACAATATATTAGAAATCATTTTAGCATGTCATGCCCTGCAGGAAGCTGTTCTATCACATTTCATTAGCCTATTCATAAACTTCTCAAATTACATGGCTTTGGTAGGTCTCCAGGTAAGTATGAGCCTTTCACTTTTCAGTAGTTAACGCCAATTCCCATAGGTTCAGGGTGCCCCCTCCTCCAGGTAGGTCCCCTAGCTCTGTGGGGCAGGCCTCACCGTCTTCTGTGCTTGTGAAAGGTTTGCTCTAGTGAAGCAGTTACTACTATGCCCAGCGATTCTCTGGCTCCACATGGTCCCCTCACTTGATGGAAAGCACCTAAGGGCTTGGATCTGTATCTTACTCATTTCTGCATTCTCAGGGTCTAGCACTAAGGCAGACGGATGGGTCATCAACAGGTATTTGTTGAATTAATGTGTAAGAGGAAAATAAGAAAGAGGCAAGAAAGAAAAGGGAGGTAGGTAAAAGGGAGGTGGGTAAAAGGGAGAGGCAGGGAATCAAAATAGAGGGAAAAGAAGGGCTTGGAAGGGGAAAAGATAAGATGATTTAGCAGAAGAATACGGCCAATCCTTTATCCTTTTCCACCTCTTGCTCTTCTCCACTCTCCAGAAGGACTCTTAACTTTGAGAGGAATCCGCATGGCGTAAAGGGGGTGGGGAGCGAGGACACTCTGGAGAGCCAGACAGATCAAATGGAGTAACCCCTGAGGCCAGCTGGTGGTGTGGTGGTTAAGGTACTGGACTCCTACAAGACCAGCCATGGTTCGAATCCCAGACCCGGCAGCTTGAGAGTCACACTGGGCGTGTGTGTGTGTGTGTGTGTGTGTGTGTGTGTGTGTGTGTGCGCCCAACACCCCAAGAAGAGAATGGAGGAAAAGAGATTCCAATGCAGCCACCCCCACTGGGGGGTGATTTCTCACATTCTCTCTCAATGCCTCTCTCTGTCTCTCTCTCGCAAGAGCACACACCATATGGCAAAAATCTAAAAAACAATTTTGTTTTAAATGGAGCAACCTTGGGGATCTGAAAACCACAGAAGTTTATGCCCAGTGACGGTCCCATGGAACAAATGAGTGGATGACTGAGTAAATAAATGAGTGGCTACATCTTACTTAAGGGAACTGTGGGTATCTAAACACCCTACTGGCACAGGGAAAGGCTAAATCTCCATAAACTCCATGACATAAACATGGAGAGACCTACCTTGGGCTTGAGAGGAAGCTGCACAAGCTCCCCCAGCAGCCGCTCATTTTCATATGCCATGGCAGCTCCTGATACACTCTCCAGAAGGTGGTTTGCCGCTGGAAGTATCTGATCAAGACTTGGTGAAAATGGATTTTCTTGTGACTTGTTGGGTTCTGAAATGAATATGGACTGCTTTCTCTGACAGGAGAGATTACACCTATTTAAAAATCAGTTAGTTTAATACACCTGACATTTTAGTATATGAAAATACTATATCCAAAATGTGACAACTCTGTGGGCATAATTGGAGAAATAAAAGTCAAGGTAGCAGGGCCAGCAGATGTCATGGTGGTTAAGGCATTGGACTCCCACATGGCTGAATGGGGTTCAAGTCCCAAGCCTGGTAGCTTGCTTTCTCACTTTCCCTTTTTCTCTCTGTCTCTCTCTGGTGAGTCCATGTGCCCTGTAAGAAATTTTAAAATAATAATAATAAACAAAATAAAAAGTTAAGGTTGTTTGGAAAAAAAATGCATCTTCTTGGGCCAGGCAGTGGCATGGTCATTAAGGAGGCTGGATTCCACAAGGCCGACTGCACAGTTTGCATTCCAGACGGGGCAGCCTGAAAAAACATGCCAGGAGCATGCACACGTGTGCCCAAAGTCCTGAGAGGAGAAAGGGTTGTCGCATGGCTGTCCCACTTGGGGGGGCGGGGTGCCTCCTCATTTTGCCTCTCTCTCTGTCTCTGTCTTTCTCTGGCAAGTGTACACTCGCATAGCAATATTTTTTAAATGTACCTTCTCACATATCTGTCGGAATTTAGCAAAGAATTATAGTTATGATTGCTGACCTAGAATGTGAGATGTATGCATGTTGGTTTTTCATGTTGTCTTCCCTGCCCCCGTGGAAATATTTGTAACCTACTTTCTATTTTAAATATACCATGGTTACTGCTTAAATAAGCACTTTTGAACATTGGAGGGTGCACATTTTGGAGAAGTTAATTCACTGCTCAGATCCCATATAGGCCACGCAGTAGCTGAGCAAACAAACGGCGTATTTGTTGTTGGAGCCGGGGTCACTACATCTTCATTTCTGGAGAGAAATCATTCTGAGAGATCACACTATCCAGAAATAAGCTTCTTAAATATGGAAAGGCTTTGTTTCATTAAATCCTGGTGATAGCTATCCCTGAAAACTAAAATGGAAGTGTTTTTCAACGTTCTGCTGGGCCCTTGTCCTTACAAGGTGAATGGACAGCAAGCCCAGCTCTTCACGAGAACTACGAGAAAAGTGGAGTTCATTATCTAAATAACCGCTCCGCATTTCCACTGAAATTCTTGCAGGTCGCCCATCCTTTGGAGAGACTCCATCCAATCTGGTCTCAAGTACAAAGATGCATCTTGCCGGCAAGCACAGTGGCTAAGAGACAGAGGGAAGAAGAAAATGTCCTTCTTCACTGTGTTTGGCAAAGGCATCTTTGTGGGTAGTAAATTGGGGGAAATGGGGTGAAAATAAGAGAGAAAAAGAACTGGGATGAATATTACCCTGAGTCCAAGATGTGAAGTGTTAAACACAATGAGTGAAACGTAGGCTGCTAATTCCCACCCAATATCCATCTCTCTTCTTTAGAGGCAGAAGCCATCTTGGCGAGGGTAGCAGTACGTGGAGCTGAAACCTCTATTCCTCAGCTTCCCTTGTGATGGCCGTGGCTAAGTAATGGAGTTCTGTGTCAGAGACCCAAGTGGAAATGTAGGCACGAAACTGCTGGGAAACTTAGCTAAAAGGAACTGGCACACCCTTCCTCCTCCTTCCTGTGGCCCGAAGTGGAATGTCTGACCCCCAGCAGCCATGAGCATGAGGTGACCTGGAGAATGGAAGCCAGCATAGTTGGGGGCAAAGGAAGAGTCGTGAACCAGGTGATTTTGTGGAGCCAACAGAGCAGCTGGGACCGCCAGTCTCCAAAGGTCTATTCCATGGAGGTGAGATCTTTAAAAAGTTCGTGGAAACATCATATCAGGAAAAGACCGCGCAAGACCAGGCATGGATTTCAAAAAAATGTCTGCACCAAAATAACCTCGTATTTTAATTCTGTTTTGGTTTTCTATTTGCCAGAGGGCATACGTGTTTGTCAGAGAGATAGAGAGCGAGAGGGACAGGGAGAAAGCACCCTCTATGGGGCGCGGTCATGCCATAATCCCTTCTCCATTTCTCCATCCTGTCAGGATTTGGGACATGCACATACATGCACTTGGCATGTTTTTCAAGTCACTAAGTCTTGAATTTGAACCACACAATTGGCTGTGTGGGATCCAGCTTCCTTAGCCACAAGGCCACAGTCCAGTCCCTTTCCACCGACTTTTTGAAGTCCCCTCATATGGGAGAATAAACCCTGGGGTTTTTAGCCTCTCAAGTCAGGTCTCAGTTATGGCCAAGTACAAGTCCTATCTTATAGCCATTTCCTACATGTCTATGGTCCCACTTCTACCTGAGACATCCCTGTAACAGACTACACCTGACTCCTGCTTCCCTAACCCAGGGGCATTCCCCAGATCCAGCCTTACCGAGAAGCTTGTATTCCTCAGGGACTGGTGCCTGAAGTACAGGAGGCCATTCGGCTTCTCTTGGACCCACTGCTGGCTGGCGTTGCGGAAGGCGGCCCAGTGCACCGGGGTTACTTTGTGATGGTTCCTGTAGCCCAGCATCTCCAACAGCTGCAGCAGCTCATCCTCGGCCAGCCCACAGTGCGAGATACACAGCAAGCACAGAGCGTCGGCCACCCAGCCATCCAGCCCTGCGCAACAACACGGTGGTGACAGTGACACGAATAAGAGCAAACGTGAGCCCGGTATGATTCTCAGTGTCTCATATGATGAACGAACTATTTCTCAGTCCTCCCACAGGCAATACTACAGCTGCCCCTATATTGCAAATGAGGATAATGGAGCACAGAGAAGTTAAGTAACTTACTCCAGGTTGCACAGAAGGAAATGCAGAACAAGGGTCTGAACCCAGAGAGCCTGACTGCAGAGCCCATATGTACAATTACCATTAAGTTATTTCCTGTATTGTCACAACTAATACAGGCACAGTTTTGATTTCAAATGAGAAAGCTTGGGGCTGGCAGGTGGTGTGGTGGTTAAGGGCGCTGGACTCGCACATGGCCAACCGCTTATCAAGTCCCAGACCTGGCGGCTTGCTTTCTCACTTTCTCTCTCTCTCTCCTTCTCTGATCTCAAAATAAAAAATAAAACAGAATAAATAAATAATTCTTCAATTGGGGAAGCTTGCCAATTATGACACTAAGCTGTTTCTGCTGAGCAGTCTTAATAAAGGTTTTCAAACACCAAGTTTGCACTGACGGGTGTGGGTGGTTTTTCTGTGCGATTGTTCTGTCACGTGTTCACAGACCCCACCCCTGCATCAGCTCATTACTCACCTGACTCTTAGATTTCTCCACCAGGGCTAGATTTCCTGCCAGTTTTCTGATCAACCACCCATAAAGAGACGCTTCAGATTGTTGAGAGAAATGACAATGCAGTCTATTGTTGCAAATTTATTTCCTATGCTAGGACTGGGGAAGGAACCCAAGGTACCTCCGGTCTTTAAGCAGAGGCAGAACTGTTCAGCCTCAGCTCTGTGAGCTTCCGCTGAGGTTTACTCCAGCTTAACTGAGCTCCTCCTGGACCTGGGACTGTGCTCTCTCGGCTTGCTGGAGGATGGAGCAGTCCCTGGGAGGAGGCGGCCTGGGCTTTCCTACACTGTCCCGGAGGTAGGGTAGCATAACCAGGGGCTCTTTCATTAGAGTGATGTTTCCAGGGACTGAAGAGACCTTGTTTCCACCTCCTTAAAGTTGGGGGAGGGCACAGTAACTTTGTAGTCTATTTTCTTACAGAAATGCACACTCGAGGGCTACCTCATAGCACAAGGTTAAGCACTGTACACAGGGAGCCAGATCCCACCTGGCCAACCACAGTGAAAGTCCCAGTCCCCAGGAATCTGAAAAATACACTGGGCATGTGTGCATACCCAGGACCCTGACTGGATGAAAAAAATGGAGGGAAAAGGACCGCAGCATGACAATGCTTCACTGAGAGGTGCTTCCTCTCTCTCTCTCTCTCTCTCTCTCTCTTTCTCTCTCTCACTCTCTAACAATTAAAAATTATTTAAACTCTAGAGTAAAAACTGGGGCAAGACAATAAGTCATAATACTCACTAATTAATTATTCCAAGTCTTGTCTGCTTCTTTCTCCTCACTTTCACCTCCCTAGTCCTCCTCCATCTAAATTCACTGCTCCGCAAAGAAATAAGAAATAAAAACTCAAGTTTCAAAATAGACTTTTGATGCTCAGGTCAGAGACAAAGACTTGACAGAAATGTTGATTTTCAGAAGCCTGATTATTGGACATCGTAAAATAAATTCCTGACCAATTGATGGAATAATTTTTTTTCCACAAACAACAGAGACAATTGCAGGATGATATGAAGAGGACATTTTTTCCCCACCCAGGAAGGAACGAAATTGTGCTGAATTGAGAAAGGTGCCAGAGAGAGTCAGAGAACAGAGCAAGGCTCAGCAAAGCCAAGTTAGCTGAGAGTAACCTCATGGGCTACGTCAGCAGGTGGCAGCAAAGGTCCACAACCCAAGACAGACCGGCCCCCGCATCCCAGAGGAAGCCCAGCCTGGAGAGAGGTCCCCGTCTAGGAACCAGCTGGTAGAAGATGGCAGGGACAGATGACAACCAAGGACACCCAGCATCAAGGCCCTGGGATCTCAGTTCAACCCATTAGAGATATATCATTGAAAGACGCAAATCTTTGCCAACTGAAGAAGTCCTCAACTGACTGAAAATAAACCAAATTGATGGGATAAACCTGAGCAGACTGGATGAGGTCTCTGATGTCAGGAGGACTGTGGGCTCCAGATAGGTTAAAGGGAATTACACAAATAACAAAGGACTCTGGCCAGCCAGTGGAATGGAGGTTAAGGCAGCTGGGTCCCACATGGCCAACTGTGTGGTTCAAGTTCCATACCCAGAGGCTTGAAAAACATGCTGGGCACATGTGCATGAGTGCCTAAAATCCCATGGGGAAATTTAAGTAGAAGAGACTGTGGTATGGTCACTCTCCTTGCAGGGGGGTGATTTCTCGGTTTCCCTATTTGTCTATCTGTCTCTCTGTTTCTCTACTGAGTGCATGAAAATAAAATAACAAAAGATCTCTGAAAAATGTGACTGAAATTTGTTCTAAAACAGTACTTATAGTCAATACTCAGAGCTCCCTAGAGATGCCAAATTTAGGGAAAAAACATACAGGGTGCCCAGTTAAATTCAAATTTCAAACACACTACTAATTAATTTTTAAAATTCACTTATTTCTTCCCTGACTGAGAGAAACAGAGAAAGAAAAATCTCACCTCAACAAGGTCCCCATGCTGCAATCCACCACCAGCCTGTCAGGCCTAGATGATGTGCATGCAGTGCCCAGTGTACTCAGAGAGGTCTCCAACAGACCCAGAACCTTCCCATGTGGGTCAAACTCACAAAGCATTGCATCTTTTTTAAATTATGATTTCTGGGGGCCAGCAGGTGGCATGGTGCTTAAGAGTGCTGGACTCTTACATGTCCGACCTTAGCTCGAATCCCAGATCTGATGGCTCGCTTTCTCACTCTCTCTTTCTCTCTCTCTCTTTCACATTCTGTCCATCTCTAGTCAAATAAAGTTAAATAAAATAATTCTTTAAAAATTGTTTTTAATTATGATTTCTAATTTATATAGTGGGTTGTCAGAAAAGTCATGATGTATTTTTTCTATGCAAAAATGCATCAGGACTTGGGACCAGCAGTTGGCATAATGGCTATGTCTCTGGACTCACATGTAGTCAACCGCGGTTCAAGTCCTGGATCCGGTGGCTTAAACGCATGCTGGGCTCATGTGCATGTGTACCCAAGATCCTGAGAGGAGAATGGAAGAGAAGAGATTGCAGCATGGCTATCCCTCCTGGGGAATGATTTCTCACTTTCTGTCTCTGTCTCTCTGTCTCTCACGGTCTTTCTGATGAGCGCACATGCCCTATAGAAAAAAAAAAAAAAAAAGGATCAGGACTTATCTGACAACCCAATGTAGTCCATGTATATATCTTTGTGAGTTATAGCATGGGTTTTTTTTTCGTTTTTTTTTTTTTTTAATTATCAGAGGGCATGTACACTCACCAGTGAGATGGAGGAGAAAGGAGAGAGAAAGCACTCCCCAGTGGGGTATGTTCATGCTGCAATCTCTTCTCCATTTCCCCATCCTATTAGGATTTGGGAAAAACACACAGAGCCAGCACGCTTCTTAAGCTGCCAGGGCCAGGATTCAAACCACATCAGTCATGTGGAATCCAGCTCCTTTAACCACTAGGTTATAGGGCTAGCCCTACAGTATGTTTTTTTATTTTATTTTTTTTCTGGGAGGTTTTTGCTATATGGCACGTGTGCTCGCCAGAAAGACAGAGAGCGACAGAGAGGCAGAAAGTAAGAAATCACCCCCCAGGGGGGATGGCCATGCCACAATCCCTTCTCCTCCATTCTCCCCTCAGAATCTTGGGCACAAACACACATGCGCCCAGTGTGAGTTTAAGCCACCGGGACCAAGACTCGAACCACAGTCAATTACCTGGGAGTCCATTACGCTAACTGCTAGTCCCTACAGTATGTTTTTTTAAGGTTTTCGTACAGCATATAATAATCAGGATAAACACACATTATACAATAATCAAATGTAGGCTCTAAGAAGAGGTTCCTACTAGCAAAAAAATTAATCAACTCACATGCTTCTGAAGAATAACCGATACACCCATGCATCTCCTTCAGTATTGAACATTCCATTATGCTGTGCACATTTGTTAATAGTTTTAATCATTTTCTTTGAAAGAACATTACATTTTATCACCACACCACTGTCCAGCACTGTGCAACTAATTAATTCTAGTTATGAGTATGTCCCATGTAATATTTAGGATATGCTTATACTAAGAATTACTTGTTGTTTGCCTGTAATTAAAATAAATTTTGGTATAAATATATCCCATGAGATATCTAGAACATGCTACTACTGAAATATTATCTGTTGTTTATCTGAAATCCAGATTTGAGGGGTCCTCTCTCTGACATTATCCGTGGACCCTCCTCCCGTGGTGGTAGTCTACCACACAGCTTTTTCCCTGTGGACTCCTGCCAAGCTGTCACCGCTGGTCAAGTTTTACCTTCTCTTGAAGCCACAGAATCTGCATTTTCCCTTTTTTGCTTCAAAGTCCAACTGTAGTCTTCAATCCAGCGTTTCAGAATCAACTCCCAGAGTTCCTGAATGGACACCACATCCAAATACTCCCTCATACACTGCAACTCATTTCGGTAGATTCTACATTCTTTCAATTCATTGGCTAAGATTGTGAGTTTTAAAGGACTCAGGTTTGGTTTCTTTCTCAAAGCTTGTCTACTCTGTCGGAAGGGATCGCTGTTGGGAATGGAGAAATGCTGTCTAAAGATGTTTAGTTTTGTTTCTTCATCTCCTGTGCTGAGTTCCACTGTCCTCACATCTGGGCGGGTGCACAGCGACTTGTAGGACAGGCTGGAGGAGACGGTGCTCATGATAAATTTGCAATGAGGAGCGAGCGAACATGGCAGCCAGGAAAAATCTTTTGCCTGATGGAGAGATTCAAAGAAATCTAAAAACTTTATAGACTTTAAAGTTGCTTTGCTAACTTTTTAAAAAAATTATTTTATTTCATTTTATTCATCATCATTAATATTTTTTAATTTAACCAGAAAGAGACAGAGAGAGAGAGAAAAGGAAAGGAAAAAAGCAACCCATCAGGTCCAGGACTCGAACCATGCTTGGCCATGTGGAAATCCAGCGCCCTTAACTACCACACCATCTGCCAGCCCCTACTAATGGTTTTCAAACTTAGAGTAGGTGGAATATAAACGGCACATATAGGGCAAAAGCTGGGGTTATAGTATTAGTAGCAACGTGGATAGAAAGTGATACAGTGGTAAGAAAATGCCAATTGACGCTCCAGAGTACCTTGTTTGACTAACTCACCTCCCTGTTATGAATATAAGGATGCAATGTAGACTCTAAAAAGAGGTCCCTATGAGCAAAAAAAAAATAATAATAAATTCACTTGCTTCTGAAGAATATCCTACAGAGATAACCAGGAGACACCTAAGAAAGGATGAACTGAACCACTTCCTTGAAAAATACATCATTTTATGCTGAAGAATTGTCTTTCTCTGTGGTAATGCTATCATAAATTCAAATAATTTCATTTTGGAACAGAAGACGACACCTAACAAGAACTTTTCTTCCTTCCTTTAGCAACCATTCCCACCCCTCTGCCTAACAGTCACTATTGCATGCTGACCGCTTACGCTCAGTCAGGCATTGTGTTATGTGTATCTTCAGCTGTTAATTGTATGAATTATGGTTTTTCAATTTCTGCATCTCAGAAGGGTTTTAAGTTTATTTATATGATTTAGGGCAGAGAACATATCGACTCCTTACCAACCTGCTATTGCCCCTGAGGTCCTGCATGGCATGTCCCCTTTTCTCAGGAAACGTAAGTAATAAGTTCTTCCTTCAATGGCACTGGCCTCACTATGTTATCACTGAAACTATCTCTATAATCTTTTTTTTGGAAAGGTTTTCGCTATAGGGCGCATGCGCTCGCCAGAAAGGCAGAGAGAGAGAGAGATAGAAAGCGAGAAATCACCCCCCAGGGGGATGGCCACGCCGCAATCCCTTCTCCTACATTTTCCTCTTGGGATCTTGGGCACACACACACACGTGCCTGGCGTGAATTTAAGCCACCAGGTCTGGGATGCAAACCGTGGTCAACTACATGGGAGTCCAGTGACATACCCATTACGCTAACTGCTGGTCCCACTATCTCTATAAATTTTACTGGAGTAGCTCAGGTGAACTTGTAGCAACCCTCTAGAAAAGCAGAGAAGGAAACTGAAGCATGGAAGGACAAAGCATCTTATCTAACTCATTCTGCTACTAAGTAGGGCTGGGATTCAAACCAAGGGTCTGGCTCTGGAGACAGACTCCTAACCACTGCACTCAGCTACTTCCAGAAACTGCCCGACCAGTCCCTCCTCGGCCTGCACAGCTCTGCCTCAGGGCCTCAGGAAGCTGTTCCACAGGTCAAGAACCTTCATCAGAGGCTCACCAGACACTATATACCAAGCCATGACAGCACTCGTCTTAGCTGCAATTTTATATTGAGTTGAGAGCAATTTCATTAATATCTGCCATTCCCCACTGGAGTGAAAGCTCCATTTCTTCACGGGAACTTCATCTTTATTCATAGTGCTTTGCCCTTAGTAAGTGTCCAATTATTAGTTGAATGTACTATGGTTGCTATTTATTAAATTAAAAAGCAGGTACAGGGACCAGCAGTTGGTGTAATGGCTATGTCGTTGGACTCCCATGAGGTGGACCGCGGTTCGCGTCCCAGACCCGGTGGCTTAAACTCATGCCGGGAGCTTCTGCGTGTGTGCCCAAGATCCCAAGAGGAGAATGGAGAAGGGATGGCGGCATGGTCATCCCCCCTGTGCGGTGATTTCTCGCTTTCTGTCTGTCTGTCTCTCTCTCTCTCTCTCTGTCTTTCTGGCGAGTGCACACACCCTATAGCAAAAACTTCTCCAAAGAAAAAAAAAGCAGGTACAAAACAATAGAGTGTATAACTGCATTTACATAAACATGTGTATGTATATAAAGCGATTCATAGAAAGCAGCTATTTACCAACAAAACAGTGATGATACTGTGAGTCTGTTTCATTTATATTTCCTTCATCTTTATCATATTTTCAATAGTAAATATATATTATTTTTAATAATTATTTTATTTATTTATTTTATTTTGATCAAAGAGGGACAGAGTGAAAAAGAGGGAAAGTGAGAAAGCAAGGCTCCAGGTCCAGGGCACAAACCATAGTCGGCCATGTGGTAGTCCAGTGTCCTTAACCACCACGCCACCTGCACCTGCTGGCCCTAATAAATGTATATTATTTGCATAATTTATTGGTTACATATATTTTCAAGTTTTAAATACACTGCTTTCTAAAGTGACAACTAGTTCCACTGATTCAATATTACTTCAAACAGAAGAAACTCTAATGACAGCAACCAGCAAATGTGATGTGATATGAGACTTCAAAAAGCCTATGGAAAACAGAATTATAGCAGGAGTGTATTTTGGTGCAAAAAAATTTTTTTGAAATTCATGCATCTTTTTTTTTTCTTTATATGCATTTCCCATAAACTTTCTGAAGAATCTTCCTATGTACAAAGCCATTGTAGATGAGGGAGTCCAAACTAGAAGACATAAAGAACAGAATAGAGGCACAGTAAATGGCTAACCAAAGTAGGCAGGGGTAAAAGCCACAATGCCTGGAACCAGAGTGCTCAGATCTGAATGTTGAGTCCACCATGTAACTATCTGAGGACCTTTGTCAAGCCACCCACTGCCTTTGTACTCCGTCCCCTCTGTACACAGAAGCGTGATGAGCAGTCTCTTCCTCATATGATAGCTGTGAAGATTAAACGTGTCAATTTTTTTGAGAGCGAGAGAGATTTTTGCTGTAGGGCATGTGCGCTTGCTAGAGAGACAGAGACAGAAAGTGAGAAATCACCCCCCAGGGGGCTGGCCATACCGCAATCCCTTCTCTTCCATTCTCTTCTCGGGATTTTGGGCATGCACACACATGCACCCGTATGAGTTTCAAGGCACCAGGTCCAAGACTCAAACTGCAGTTGACCATACTGTCTTAACCATCATACCAGTTGCTAATCCCTAAATGTGTCAGTATTTTTTTTTTTGAGATATTTTTGCTATAGGGCATGTGTGCTTGCCAGCAAGACAAAGAGAGACAGAGAGACAGAAAGCAAGAAATCAGCCCTCCAGAGGGATGGCCACATCACAATCCCTTCTCCTCCATTCTCCTCCCAGGATCTTGGGCACACACACATATGTGCCTGGGGTGAGTTTAAGCCACTGGGTCCAGAAGTCGAACTGTGGTCGACTAGATGGGAGTCCAGCGACATAGCCATTATGCCAACTGCTGGTCCCAGTATTTTTAACGTTCCTAAAAATGGTGACTATCCATTTTAAATGCTATATAAATATTTGTTCAATAAAATATAAAGCAGTTACTAAAAACAATGTTGGTTATAACCAGAGATGTCCAATGCAATGGGAAAGTGTTATGCACATTCTGTACAATGGGGCTTTCTTTTTATAAAATAGTATAAAATAGGTGTTATTTTAAAAAGATGTTACCTTTTGACCTGAAATCCCATAAATGCCAATCAATTCTTCAATTCCATCTAGTACAAGTATACATGGCTTTAAATTGATGGAAGCTATGAATGCTTCTACGAGAAGTGAAAAGATCAAGACATTTGAGTCCTCATCAAGAAAGTCAGTTTCAAGCTGAGTACCTACAGTATAGAAATTTGCTCAAATTAGGTGAAAATGTTTCCATCATTGCTAAAATACAGTATGTTATTAACTTAGAAGAGGTGGGGAGCGATGATTACAATTCACAGCTGTATAGCTGACACATACATGGATAATGGGACTTTTAAAAGTTCATAGAAAATAGAATCAAAGGGGCTAGCAGGTGGAATAGTGGTTAAGACATTGGACACTCCCACATGGCTGACCATGGTTCAAGACCTGGACCTAATGGTTTGCTTTCTCACTTTCTCTCTCTCTCTCTCTTCTGTCTCTCTCTGGCCCAATTAAAATAAACAAATGAATAAATAAAATTAAATAAATAATGTTTTTATAAAAAGAAAATGGAATTAAAATACAAGCTGTTGGGGTCAACAGGTGGTATAGTGATTAAGGCATTGGACTCCTATGTGGTCATCCCTGGTTTAAATCCCAGACTCAGAGGCTTAAAACTCATGTGCATGCATGCCCAAAATCCTGAGAGGAAAATGGAGAACGGATTGTTGTGTGTGGCCATCGCCCATGGGAGTGGGGGGATGATTTCTCGCTTTCTGTCTCTGTCTCCCCAGAGAGCTCTCACACCCTATAGCAAAAATCTCTCTCTAAAAAAAAGAAGAAGAAGAAGAAGAAGAAGAAGAAGAAGAAGAAGAGTAAAGAAAAGAAAATAATGCAAGTTTATGGGGCCAGCAGGTAGCATGATGGTTAAGCTGCTATGCTAGATTCCCACATGTCTACCACAGTTTGAGTCCCAGACCCAGTGCCTTGAAAAATCACTCCAGGCCTGTGTACGTGTGTGCCTAAACTCGAGAGGAGAATGGAAGAGAAGGGACTGCAGCATGGCAATCACCCCTTGAGGGTGATTTTTCATTTTCCCTCGCTCTGTCTCCAGCAACCACACCCACCCTATGACAAAAACCTTAAAAAAAAAAATACAAGTTTATTTTGGTGCAAAAATATTAAAATTCATGTATAGTTTTTTCATAATATGCATTTTCCATGAACTTTGATTAGCATCCTCGAAATATTCAACCCAAAAGGGGTAATGACATTTACCACCAGATGTCTCCTATACACTTTCAGGATTTTGTATAAAGTATAGTTTTGTATGATCCAAAGCATTACTCTCATTTTTCAAAATGAAAAAAAAAAAGATCATGTCACAAAGAGTTCAATGGAAAGAGAGAGAGGGGTCATGTGACCTATGAAGCTGCAACTCCTTAGCATCAGGTGCCTGCTTCAGGGTCCTAGCCTCTGCTGTGTTCTCCTCCAGCAACCAAAGCAATATTTTCCATAGAAAATGAGGCATATCAGGGCCTAGAAAACTAAGTCAGGGTTGGGTTGTCAGAAAAGTCACAATGTATTTTTGCATAGAAAAACAGAAAAAAACCACTGTGACTTTCTCTACAACCCAATACAAGCTTTAATGGGTTAAGTATCTAGATGCATTAAGATTCCATTAAAACCATTGAGAATTATTACGTTTAATAAATATCTAAAGGTTGGCTGTTATGTAAAAGTTCTGTGCTAGATGCTGAGAGAAGATAGAATGTTCGGTAATACAAAGTCAAGGACTTCAGGGATGTGGGAATGGGTTCACTACACAAATAACCAAATTTCAAGGGAGAAAATGAGTTTGAAGGCTACTGGAATTTGATGCAGAACCATCACAATAAAGAAAAGCTCCATGTGAAAGTCATTGGAGCATGCTCAGAGAATGCACAGCAAGAGATGAGGTGACGGGCATATGTCAAAACAAGGTACAGGCAAAGACTTGGAAGCTAGAAAGTAGAGTGAACATTCAGAAAATGGGAAGCTGTTCAGAGCAGAGTTTTTTTTGGGGGGGTTGGATTTTGGATTTTTTTTTTCTTTTTAAAATACGTTATGCTCTTCTTATTATACACTATAGGTTATATTTACTGTATTTCTCCACTTTGTTTTTTCCACAAATGTTTTATTTTTTTTCCAACAAAAACTGTATTTAAAGTTCATTCAGAAAACATTGGCAAAATAAATTTCAGTTGTGATTTTACATAAATCAAATTTCAGATGATATTTATAATGATAATTTGCAGATACAAATCAGTGATAAGGTTCCATCATGGCGTCAATGCAGTTCTCTTAGAAGAGCTCACATTCCTGAGAAGAAGATTCCTCATGGCTCCTGCGAACTAGGTATTTCAGGGCACACGAGAAATGAAGATTCTCTACTGATAATTCAGCCTCTAGCAAACAAGCTAGCGTGGCAGGAGAGGTGAGGCCTTCAGAAGAAGAGTCCTCATGGCTCCTGTGAACTAGAATGAACTTCAAGAATTAGAAATAAACACACCATCTATCAGATGACAAAAAATCACCACCAGACAACAAGAACTATGGGAAAGCAAGAAAATACCTCTCCTCCAAGGGAAAAGAATAACTCTTTTTCATCCACAAGCAGTTCAGTGAAAATCATGGAAATATCTGATAAAGAATTTAGAGCATTCTTAATGTCGAAGCTAACAGAGATGGAAGAGAAGAGAGACAATGAACTGCTAAAGAGAAAGGAGAAAGAAGTTGACGAGTTCCAGGAGATGAAATTCTTGCAAGATCTAAAAGCGGAATTACACACTTTACAAAAGAATCAAACAGATCTGCTAGAAATGAAGTCTATAATACAGGAAGTCAAATATCTCCCTTGAAAGTATTAAAATCAGACTAGATCATACAGAAAATAGAGTCTCAGACGTAGAAGAGAAAATTGCTGGCTTAGAACAATCCACCATGAAGACTGAGAAAATGGCCCAAAAATTTGAGAATAATATACAAGAAGTACTAGATGCCATCAAATGTCCAAACATCCGGATAACTGGCATTCCAGAAGGTGAAGAGACCCATAAGGGCATTGATAATCTATTCCATGAAATCCTGCAGGAAAACTTTCCAAACCTAGAGAGGCATTCGAAGATCCAGTCCCAGGAAATACAAAGGACCCCAAATAGAATCAACCCAAGAAGATCTTCTCCAAGACACATTATAGCCAGGTTGACCAAAACCA
>NW_006159512.1:7057270-7092105 GCF_000334495.1 Tupaia belangeri chinensis
CAGAGACAGTGTGGGAGGAGAGTGAGAGATGGCAGAGGGTAAGAGATAGGGAATCAAGGATGGGGGAAAAAAAAGCAAAACATTACAGAAAACAAGAAATGGAAAATTATTTGCTGACAATAACATGTTTGTTGATGTGCTTGATTGAGACAATATACAGTGTACTCTGGATGGAAAATCTCATTTTGTATGTTGTAATAATGTACAGTGAATGAATGCAAATAAATAAATTTAAATTTTAAAAAATGACCAAAAAAATCAGTGATAAATACGGTTTCACGGAAGATTGTAAACCGTGTGCACTAGTCAGTCCTTTCTTTTAGGCAAAGTACTCTTTTGATGACAGAAAAATTAATAGATACACACTGTCGTGAACTCTTTTTAAAGTTTTTTGCTAGAGGGTACATGTGCCCACCGGAAAAAGACAGACAGAGAGAGAGAGAGGGAAAGTCAAAAATCACCTTTCAGGGGAGATGGCCACAATACCTTTTCCTCTATTCTCCTCTAGGAATTTTGAGCATGCATGCTCACACACCAGTGTGCTTTCAAACTGCCAGGTCCAGGACTTAAAGCACTCAGACATGAGGTATCCAGCCACCTAAGTTGATGAAAGATTATATATTGCACATGTGCATGCATGCCCAAGATCCTGAGAGGAGAATGGAGGAGATGGCATTGCGGCATGGCAATCCCCCCTGGGGTGTGATTTCTCACTTTCTGTCTCTCTGTCTCTCTCTTTTACTGGCGAACACATGTGCTCTATTGCAAAAACTTCTCAAAAAATTAATAATAATAAATAAAATGAAATAAATAATTCTTTAAAGGGAGTTAATATAATCAAAATATCAATTCTACTCAAATTGATTAGTAAATTTAAAGCAATTCCAATCAAATATTCTTCACAGAAATATTTAGAGAAACAATCATAACATTTGTCTGGAATCATAAAAGGCCCTGTATCAACAAAGTAATACCACACAAAAAGATTAAAGTAGGAGGCATCTCACTCTCTGACCCCAAAATATATTAAAAAGTTGTGATAATCAAAACAGCATGGTACTGGCACAAAAACAGGCATATAGACCAATGGAAAAGAATAGAGAACCCAGAAATAAACCCCAAAATATCCAGCCAACTGATTTTCAACAAAGGGAATAAGTTAATCTAGCTGGAAAAAGAAAATCTCTTCAGTGAATGGTGCTGGAAAAACTGAATATCCACCTGCAAAAAATTGAAACTGGACCCCTATCTCACTGCTAACAAAAATCAACTCAAAATGGATCAAGATCTAAACATAAAACCTCAATCTATAAAACTACTGGTGGAAAACACAGAGGAAACTCTTAGATACACTCAAGCTGGCAAAGACTTTTTAAGTAAGACCCCCAAAGCACAGGCAGTAATCCCCAAAACAGGCAAGTGGGTTTATACCAGGTTAAAATGCTTTTGCACAACAAAAACAAACAAACAAAAAACAATAATTAAGGTGAATTGATAACCCTCAGAATGGGAGAATATGTCAGATAAGGGACTGAGAACCAGACTATACAAGGAATTAAAGCAGTTGTGGGGGAGGGTAGCCATCCAATTTAAAAAATGGGCAAATGAGCTGAACAGACAACTCTCCAAGGAAGACATATGAATAGCCAAAAAGCATATGAAAAAAATGCTCAACATGCCTTATCATAAGGGAGATGGAAATCAAAACCACAATGAGATACTATCTAAGGCCAGTCAGAATGGCTAAGATTAAAAAAAATACAGAATGCTAAGTGTTGCTGTGGCTTCAGTGAAAAGGGAACCCTCCTACACTGTTGGTGGGAATGTAAACTAGTATAGGCATTGTGGAGAACCATGTGAGGCACCTCAAAAACCTACAAATATGAAGGGACCACCAGATGGCAAAATGGTTACATCATTGAACTCCCATGTAGTCAATCACAGTTCAAGTCCCAGACCCAGTGGCTTAAAACTCGTGCTGGGCGCATGCACATGCGCACACGTGTATGTGTGTGCCCAAGATCCTGAAAGGAGAATGGAGAAGGGATTGTGGCATGAACATCTCCCTGGGGGGGGTGGGGATTTCTTGCTTTCTGTCTCTCTTTCTCTCCAGCGAGTACACGTGCCCTATCACAAAAATCTCTCTCTAAAAAAAAAAAGATCTACAAATAGAACTACCATACAATTCAGCAAGTCCACTGCTGGGTATCTACCCAAAGGATAGTAATACACGCAGTCAGAAAAACACATGCACGTCCATGTTTATTGCAGCATTATTCACAATTGCTAAAACACAGAATCAACCCAAATATCCAAGAACAGGTGAAAAGACTGAAGAAGTGTGACATACACACTGTGAAATACCACTCAGCCATAAGAAGAGACCCTGGCATTTGATAGAAAGCAGATAAATGTAGAAGATTTAATGTTGAGTGAAGCAAGTCAGACTATGAAAGAGAAGCATTATATGTCCCCACTTAATACATACTGAATATCTGGGACCAACAAGTGGCATCATAGCTAAGGCTCTGGACACTCCCACATGGTCGACCACGGTTCAAGTCCTGGACCTGGTGGCTTTCCATCTCTCTCACTTTCTCTCTCTCTCTCTCGCTCGCTCTGTGTGTGTGTGTGTGTGTGTGTGTGTGTGTGGTCAAATTAAAAATAAATAGAAAAATAAAGAAATAAATAAAGTAAATAATTATTTTCTTAAAAAATGCATACTGAATATCTGCACTCTATGATAGAAATAGAAAATTGGGAAGATTTAAAGGCATGGAGAGTTAACTGTGGATACTAGTGACATGTGGGAGGAGGTCAGAAACTGAAAGTTGGGAAGATTTAAAGGCATGGAGAGTAACCGTGGATACTAGAGACCTTGTGGGAGGAGGGTAGGCTTGAGGGAGGGAAGCAGGGAAAGAAAAGAAAAGCATTTAACAAACACGAAAGTGTAAAATTATGTGTTAAGGATGATGTGCATGGTAGTGTCTTGGACCGGACTAGTATGCAGTGTATTCATGCCGGGAAGATTCCTTTTATATGCTGCAAAGATGTACAGTGATGAAATGTAAATAAAACAAGTAATACAGGGAGGAAAGTCAAAAAATAAATAAACAAAAAAAAGAAAGCAGCCGTTTGCATTAGGAGCTTTCTACATCCACACACACTCATTAAGATAACAATTCACTTTGGGGATAAAATCCTAATTGGATCTTTACATCATCAGCCCAGCCAGGCCAAACACCTCTGGGATGTGCCCAAAAAGGATCAGTTGCCTTCTAGAGACACCTGCTTCTACAGATTCTGGTTTTACCCACTTTCTATGCCTGAGAAATGCAGCTATAATGAATTCCTTTTCTCAGAGAGACCCCCAGACTGTTCAAAATCTGAACAGCTCCTACACTCCCACTGTTACCTTCTTCTCTGCTTGCTAGTCAGAGAGCTCACCGTCAGATAACATTCTGTGTCTTTCATTTAGTTGCTCAGTTAACTCTTTGTCCTCTCCCCTCCTAGATAACATGAAAACTTCATGAGCGTTAGGACTTTGTCCATTTTTTCCACTATTGACTCTCTACTGACACAATAAAGGTACTCAATATTTGGAGAAAGAAAGGAAGGAAGGGGAGAGGGAGGGAGAAAGAGAAGAAAATGTCAGTCTCTGAGGCAAGAGGTGAGTAGCTATGCAAGTGAGACAGTGGTTAAGTTCAGATTAGAACAAGAACAATACTCGCATGAACAGAAGAGAGAACCACTAAGCCTCTCACTCACCAAACATTTTTTTTAATTGCCAGAAAACATGTATGTTCCCCAGAGAGATAAATAGATGGAGAGAAAAGAGAGAGGGAGAACGCGCCCCTCAATGGGTGCGTGTCACACTGCAATCCCTTCTCCATTTCTCCATCCAGTTGGGATTTGAGGTGCACACACACACACACACACACACACACACACACACATGCTCAGCGTGTTTTTCAAGCTGCCAGGTCTGGGAACTGAACCATGGTCAGCTCTATGAGACCCAGCTCCCTTAACCACTGGCCCCCCAGGTTGGCCTCAGACAGTTTCTGAATGAACGTAGACACTGCACTGTGTTACCATGGTTGGTGTGCTGCAATTCTGTGATGAAGTAACGGATCACCGACATGATGTCACTGCTCTCACAGGTGCTTCCCACAAAGTGTGGGATCATCAACACACTCGGATACTTCTTTTTGAAATAATTCACCCAGCTGGCAATCAGAGTGGACTTCCCACAGCCACGTTCTCCAGTCAAGAGCAAGATAGACTTGTAAACGGGCAGAGGATGTATTCTGAAAAACAAAGGGGTAAAATGTCATAACTACTGAGGAAGGGAAGGAGAGAATATTTTCCTGTATATATATATATATATATATATATATACTTGGGCATGCATGCACACGTGGCCTGCGTGAGTTTAAGCCACTGGATCCAGGACTCGAACCGCAATTGACTACATGGGAGTCTAGCGACATAGCCATTACGTTAACTGCTGGTCCCCCTGCATACATATTTCTAAGCAATATGAAGTTCTGGGGGCCGGTGGGTAGCATGGTGGTTAAGGCTCTGGACTCCCACATGGTCAATCAAGTGCTTGGACCTGGTGGCTTGCTTTCTCACTTCCCTTTGTGTGTGTCTCTCTCTGTCTCTCTCTAGTCAAATTAAAAAATAATAACAAATAAAATTAAATAAATAATTCTAACAAAAAGAAAAGAAATACAAAGTTCTAGTTTCAATCTTGGCGTTGGTGAGCTTTAAAGAAGTCATGGAGGGAACCAGCAGTTAGCGTAATGGCTATGTCGCTGGACTCCCACGTAGTCGACCGCGGTTCGCGTCTCGGACCCGGTGGCTTAAATCTCACGCCGGGCGCGTGTGCGTGCGTGCCCAAGATCCCGAGAGGAGAATGGAGGAGAAGGGATTGCGGCGTGACCATCCCCCCTGGGGGGTGATTTCTCGCTTTCTGTCTCTATGTCTCTCTCTCTGTCTGTCTGGCGAGCGCACGCGCCCTATAGCAAAAACCTCTCCAAAAAAAAAAAAGAAGTCATGGACACTCTCAGCTTTAGCTTGGTCCTACTTGAAACTAGGAAGCAGAGACAGTAGCCTGTCTCAAGTCCATGAATATTGCTGCTTATAGTCTCTAGCTTTGTGTACTCTATAAATATGTGTCCAGAGGGCCAGCAGATGGCATAGTGGTTAAGGCACTGGACTCCCATATAGTAAACTACAGTTCAAGTCCCAGACCTAGCAGCTTGAAATGAATGCAAGACACATGTGCACGTGCGTCCAAAATCCCAAGAGGAAGATGGAAGTGAAAGGACTGCAGCATGGCCAGAACCCCCTGGAGGGTGGTTTCTCACTTTTTCTCTCTCTCTGTCTCTCTCTCTCTTGTTTCTGTCTCTGTATGTCTCCAGTAAGTGCACATGCTCTATAGCAAAAATCTCTCTAAAAATACAGGATGATTCCAATGAGGCAGTTACCAGTTTATAGCAAAAACCTCTCAAATAAATAAGTAATAATGATAACTAAAATTAAATTTTTTGGAGAGGTTTTTGCTGTAAGACACGTGCACTAGCTAGAAAGACAGAGAGAAATCACCCTCCAGGGGGGATGGCCATGCCACAATCCCTTCTTGTCCGGTCTCCTCTTGGGATCTTGAGCATGCACGCACACGCACCCGGCATGAGTTTAAGCCACTGGGTCCAGGACTCAAACTGCGGTCAACTACCTGGAAGTCCAGCAACATAGCCATTATATCAGCTGCTGGTCCCAACTAAAGTTAAATTTTAAAACAATCATACTTGGGGCTGGCAGGTGACATGGAGGTTAAGGGTGCTGGACTCCCACATGGCCGACCACAGGTCAGGTCCCAGACCTGGCAGTGGCTTGCTTTCTCACTTTCTGTCTTTCTCTCTCTAGTCAAATTTAAAAATAAATAAATAAAGTTAAATAATTATTAAAAAAGAAAAGTCGCACTGTACGCCAGCTTCTCCCATGGTGGTTGGTGGTTAAGGAGGCTAGATCCTACATGGCCAACTGCACAGTTCAACTCCTAGACCCAGAGGCTTGAAAACCTTGCTGGGTACATGTGTGTACCCAAAAATCCCAAGAGGGAAATGGAGAAGATTGCAGCATGGACATCCCCCTAGAGGGTGCTTTCTCACCTCCACAGCCCCTCTCTAGCTCTCTCCAACAAGCCCATGTGCCCTGAAGCAAACTGAAAAAAAAAAAAAGGAAAAAAAAAACAAACTCACTGTATCCCATAAATATGTACAATTATTATGTGTCCATTTTTAAAAAGTAAAATGTCGAGGGGGATCATAGTAGGTAGGTCATTGTTCTGCTCAAAAGTATTTAGTAAAAGCCCAAGTTCCGGGTCAGCAGGTGATGTGGAGGTTAAGGCACTGGATTCCACATGGCCAACGGCATGGTTCAAGTCCCAGAACCAGCAGCTTTAAAATTGTGCCAGGCACGTGTGTGTGCATGCCCCAAATCCTGAGGAGACTGGAGGAGAAGGGATTGTAGTGTGGCCCTCCTTCTGAAGAGATTATTTCTCCTCTCTCTCTTTCTCTCTTTCTTTCTCTCTCTCTCTCTCTCTCTCTCTCTCTCTCTCTTTCTGGCAACTCATGTGCTCTACAGCACAAAAGTTTTTTAAAAGCCCAAGTGCTTACAATAACCTGTGAGATCAGACAAAACCCATAACCCTGCCAACTACTGCGTCTCCAGCCTCCTGCCTGACCACTCTCCCTACTACTCTGATTCTGTCCGCCTACCTGGCCTGCTTGCAAGTTCTCCAGCCTCAGGGCCTCTGTGTTTGCTATTATCTCAGTCTGGAATTTTCTTCCAAAGCATATGCTTTGCATAGTCCCTCTCCTATTTCTAGTAGTCTTCCCAATGTCACCTTCTCCATAAGGGCTTCTCACACACTGCCAGATGACCTATTCCCTGTCAATATTTCATTCTGCACCAAGGACTTAAAGGCATCCAGCACATGACAGATTTCACATGTTTATTGCCTGTCTCCAAAATGCAATATCTATGGAAGAAGGAATTTCTGTCACTTCTATTCCCTGCCATACCCTCTGTGTCGTGAAGAGTTCTTGGCACCTAGCAGGTAAAATCAATGAAGGAGAAATGCATCTACATTTGCATAGTAGAAAATAGAAAATGAAAACATTGCAAAGGGATCTGTAGCTCCTTTCAAAATGAGGGTAAAAAGAAGCTATTCATCTATAGGGTTGGTTATTAAGACAATGTTTTGGAACTTGAAAAGAACACTCCTTCTCTGATGACCTAGACTCCCAATTCAGGAACTTACAGTACAGAGCATTGTTTCCAAATGGCAAAGCAAACAAAGCCCTGAATGTTTTCATGTAGCTCATCTAAAAGGACTTACTTAATTGCTGTATTTTTATTGAACACAAGTTGGTCAGTTGCAAAAAAAAAAAAAAAATTATTAAATTTCTCATCTACTCTGAAATACTTAAACTCAAGTGAGAAATTATTCACATACCAAAAAATTTACCACTTTAAAAGTGTACACTTCAGGGGGACAAGCAAATGGCATAATTTTTACTTCACTAGACTCCCACGTAGTCGACCACAGCTCGAGTCCTGAACCCGGCAGCTTAAATCTCATGCTGGGTATGCGTGCGCGTGAGTCCAAAATCCTGAGAGGAGACTGGAGGAGAGGGACTGTGGCATGGCCAATCTCCCGGGGGGAGGGGGTGATTTTTGTGCTTTCCGTCTCTTTCTCTCTCTCTCTCTCTGGTGAGTGCACATGCCCTATAGCAAAAATCTCTCTGAAAAATTTAAAAAGTGTACACTTCATGGCCAGCAGGCAGCTGGATCTCATGTGACTAAGTGAGCAGTTGGAATCCTGGACCTGGTGATTTGAAGAACACACCACTCAGTACATACATGCCCAAAATCCCAAGAGGAGAATGGAGGAGAAGGGATTGCAGCATGGCCATTCTCCTGAGCACACACACACACACACACACAATATTTTCAGAACGTGAAAAATAAACTCTGCGCATTTAGAGTCATTCTCCATTTTCTCTACTACCCTCATCCCCTAGAAGCCACTAACCAAAAAGCTTCTGTCTCTGGATTTGCCTGTTCAAACCTATCGCTTTTACCACATGACAGATAGATTTCTCCCATAGTCTTATAAACATCGACTGTCATGTCGTATTAACCAAATCAATGGTCTTCCTCTTGGCATGGGCTCACAGAACCACAGGAATGTTGGCAGGTCTGTACCCAATGGTTAGAATGGTGGTGCTGAGCCGGGGCACTGAAGGTAGAGAGCAGCCTTTAGTCATCTCAGCCACTGTGAGCTCATTTAAAACTACAGAACCCTCAGGACCAGCAGATGTGTAATGGTTATGTTGCTGGACTCCCATATAGTCAACCGTGGTTTGAGTCCCAGACCTGTTGACTTAAAAATCATGCCTAGCACATATGCATGCATGCCCCAAATCCCAAGCAGAGAATGGAAAAGAAGGGACTGTGGTGGCCATCATCCTAGGGGGATTTCTTGCTTTCTATCTCTCTCTGTTTCTCCGGCGAACATATGTGCCCAATAACAAAAATCTCTCCAATAAATAAATACATAAATAACATGGAGCCAGCAGGTGGCATGGTGGTTAAGGGCGCTGGACTCCCACATGGCTGACCACAGTTCAAGTCCTGGACCTGGTGGCTTGTTTTCTTACTTTCCCTCTCTCTTTATCTCTCTCTCTCTCTGTTCCTCTCTAGCCAAATTAAAATAAAGATAAATAAGTCTTTTAAAAATTTCTTTAAAAAAAAAAACTACAAAACTCTCACAGATGAGATCCATGTGAAGAGCTCTAGTCTAGGATGAAGATTCTAGAAAAAAAGTCTATCCTAAAAACTTCCTCATTTCTAGGATTTCTATGGATAAGTCTGAGAGGGAGACCATAGACAACTCCAGCTCTCTTACTGTGGGCCTCAGCCTCTCAAGTCCTGTGGAAAATGGAAAAAGTCACTGCACAGGTTAGAGAAGACATGGTGTTTTATTGTAGAGGACACTGACTAAAACAGTGAAGGAGTACATGTACATACCTTGGGTAAAACAACTTGATTCCTTTACACACAAATACAGTGACACCTATATCATTTTTTAAATAAATGCTGGCTAAAGGAGCCGGCAGGTGGCATGGTGGTAAAGGGTGCTGGACTCACACGTGGCCGGCCACGGTTCAAGTCCTGGACCTGGCAGTTTGCTTTCTCACTTTCCCTCTCTCTCTCATTCTGTCTCTCTCTGGTCAAATCAAAATAAATAAATAAATAAAGTTGAATAAAATAATTCTTTTTAAAAAATAAGTGCTAGCTAAATATGTGGATGTGATTAATAACTGCATTCAGCTGATGATGTATAAATGGAGGCTCTTTGTAAACTACACAATACTATGCAGATGCATTATTCATATTTTCTAATCTAATTTCTTCCCTTCAAGGCATTCCATCATTCTCAGGAATTACTTAGACCAACTTCAATGTAAGAGAAAGAAAAAAGAAGGTGAGTCCCTTGCATCCTGAGAGTTTATAATCATCTTGATAATTTTAGAAGAAAGTCTAGGGCCAGCAGGAGACAGTGGTTGTGACGCTGAACTCCCACATGGTGGACCACGGTTTGAGTCCCGGACCCAGTGGCTTGAAACTCATGCAGGGTACATGTGCATGAATGCCCAGTGTTCCAAAAAGAGAATGGAGGAGAAAGAACTGAGGTGTGGCCATCCCCCTTGGGGGGTGATTTCTCACTTTCTCTCTGTCTCTGTGTCTCCAGTGAGTGCATGAGCTCTATAGCAAGTCTCTCTCTTTTTTTTTTTTTGGAGAGGTTTTTGCTATAGGGCGTGTGCACTCGCCAGACAGACAGAGAGAGACAGAGAGACAGAAAGCGAGAAATCACCCCCCAGGGGGGATGGCCACGCCGCCGCAATCCCTTCTCCTCCATTCTCCTCTCGGGATCTTGGGCACGCATGCACATGCGCCCGGCATGAGTTTTAAGCCACCGGATCCGGGACGTGAACCGCGGTCGACTACGTGGGAGTCCAGCAACAGACATAGCCATTACGCTAACTGCTGGTCCCTATAGCAAGTCTCTCTTAAAAAGAAAAAAAAAAAAGAACGCATGTGAAGTACGTTTGCAAATGCAGAGTATGCAGAGTGCTATCTAGTAAGGACATTTGAGCTCTGGAATGGCTTGTATGGGAGTCCCTCTTGCAGAAAGGGATGGGCATAGAATGAGGGGAGTAAGGAAAGACATTCCAAATTTGGGAGAATCACATTTACCAAAGTCAGTCTTGCTTAACCCAATGAAAAGTCTTGGAATTTCTTCACATCTCACCTGAGAAGGGAGTCTAAAGTAGAATCCACTGCTGCGTTGTTAAACTCAAGTTGCACATCCTTTAAGGCAAATTTTTCCAAGATTTCAAAGGTCTTATTTGACTCCTTGGAAATAATAAAAGCTTGCTTGCACTTCTCAGTAAACTCTTCATGATAGAAACGTTCAAAGCTGTGCTTGTAGTCTTTATAATCAAAAAGACAAGTTTTAATATCTCAGATTTGTAGTTTCATGTTTTAAATTGCACGTGGCTATTAGACATGCTGAGGAAGGTATCTGGTTCTCTGGATCTGTATAACCTTCTTTCTACAATGTGCTAGCACCACACTTCACAGCCCATTCCAAATGCTAATGAAAGAAAACTATATGCAAAGCATTTAACCTTCCTCATTCTATTTGTATATGGAATTCTAAGTAGGATTCCAAGTTAGTTCGTGACTTTGGGATAAAAAGGACAAAGACAAAAATTAGACTTGCTACATAAATTCTGTCATCTTTTCCGATAATTAGCTAGGCAGAATCTCTGCAATACTCTTCCCTTTTTAATCTGGAACAAGTATACCAGACAGTATTTCCAAAAATAAAGAGAATCATTTCATTTTCAGGCGAGATACCAAGCTCTGCTTCTCAAGCTTTAATGAATATGCAAATCTCCTGGTCATCTTGTTAAACTGCACATTTTAATCCAGTAGACCTGGAATGGGGCCCAAGATTCTGTATTTCTAACAAGCTTCCAGGTGATGCCAAGGATACATGGTAAAGTTGAATACACATAGATTTTGATTCAGAAGAGACAGAACCCAAATATCTAGGTTTAAATGCTGGATAGGTCCCTCACTAGTCAGGTGACAGTGGCTAAGTCACTTAACTGCTATCCAGCAGTTAGCATTTGATCATCTGCAAAATCAGAATGGGACTTCCTACCTTGCAGGGTGAAAACTTGAGTATTAAATGTAATATATACAAAGTGCCAGACAATTAATAAAAGAAGATTTTGAGGGCCAGCAGATAGTGTGGTGGTTAAGGTGCTGGATTCTCACATGGCTGACTGCAGTTCAAGTTCTGGACCTGATTAAATAAGTAATAATAATAATAAATACAGCTGAAAAAATAATTCCTAAAAGAAAAAAGGTGGGGGAGAAACCAGCAGTTGGTGTAATGGCTATGTCGCTGGACTCTCATGCAGTCAACCACGGTTTGGGTCCCGGACCTGGTGGCTTAAACTCATACCGGGTATATGTGTGTGCATGCCCAAAATCCCAAGAGAAGAATGGAAGAGAGGGGATTGCAGCATGGCCATCTCCTCCCCCGGGGGCGGGGGTGATTTCTTGCTTTCTGTCTCTCTGTTTTTCTAGCGAGTGCACTCGCCCTATAGCAAACACCCCTCCAAAAAAAAAGAGAGAATTCTCTTTACTTCAGCCCAAGGTTCTCAACCTGGGCACTGTTGACATTTTGGGCTGAATAATTCTTTACTGTGGGGTGGGATAGCTATTCTGTGTACTATAGGATATTTAGCAGTGTCCGTGGCTTCTCTACCTGCTAAATGCCAGTAGCTATCCCACAGTCGTGACAACCAAAATGTCTTCAGACATGGCACAATGTCCAGTAAGGGGCAAAACCCGCCCTGGTTGAGAACAACTGCTCAAGACCTATGTTTTTTTTTTTTAGTTTCCGTAGGAGGTGTGCAATCCCAGGGGTTGGGGGGAAAAGCACCCCCCCCCCAGGGGATGACCACATCACAGTCCCTTTTCCTGTCAGGATTTGGGCCACACAAGCACCTGTGCCAGGCATTTTTTCAAGCCACTGGGAACAGGATTTGAACCAAGCAATTGACCATGTAGGACTAGCCACCTTAGGTAGCTAGTATGCTACCTAGCTGGCCCAGATCTAGGTATTAACTGCCAGATATTTTGGGTCTTCCTGAGTTCCTAAACTTCCTAAATAATCTTCTACAACCCATGATTTGCTCTTTTCAATTTCAGAAATTTTTTAAATGGAGAAATACATGTTCCCAGCATGTAATAATTTTAAATGCTTAAAGAATATTTAAGATCATTTCAAAGTTCTTTCACCAAGAAGATACACAAAACATCAACCTTAGATTGATAACAGACTTAGTTGTCTCTATATTTACTAACCTAAATTTTCAATCATTAACGTGGCTGGGTAAAGTTTTTCTATCACGACTGACCAGTCTTTGAAAACCAGCTCACCCAGCTCATTGAGATCGTTGTAAAATCGAACGGGGAGCCCTTTACTAATAATCTTGGCCTTAAGCTTTCCGATCCTCCATTTTCCCTCATCGTCCATCACAGAACCTAAGGACAGCTTCTTCTTCTCCTCATCTGAAGTCTTCAGCCGGGTGTTTGCAATCCTGAAGTAAAAATACTGAAATGCAGACTCCTTCAGAAAGGCTGCTTGCATGATCTCAAACTCTGTCAGACTGCAGTTGGGGTTCTCTAGGACCCAAGGATAACCATTTTTTGCAGCAACATAGAGATTCTGTTCGACGTTGGATAAACTCGACAGGTCATTTGTTCTGAAGAACATGGCAGGTGAGTAAGCAGGGAGGAAGTCTCCGTAAGTCTGACCCAGCATGCAGATGAAAAACGGGAAGCACTTGTTCACATAGTCGAGACAGAGCTTCAGGTGTTGGGAGTAGAGACAAGAATACTGTCTAAGCAGGTTGGCAGGTAAGGATTTCTGGACCTTCACTGCTGACCAACTCAGATCCACAGCTTTGAAATACGAGCCCCGTGAGTTGCAGAGTTCATTAAGGTGAGGGAAGACGGTGTTTGCCAAAAAGTCTCTCTCTTCTTGAAAATCATCCAGAGTGGAACAGATGTAAGGCTGAATGGGTTTCTGGGGCTTTAAAATGAATGAGGCGCACCTTTCCACATTCTCATCTGTCTTCTGGCTCATTGCCTTTTCCTCCGAGAAGGCATCACACTTAAAATATGACCATTTTCATCCTGGCGCAGCCACCAGCCCCCTCTGATTCTAAGTCTTCTCCACCTTATTAGTACTAACAGATGAAAATCTTTCCCCAAAATTGTTTCTTTCTTACTGACATCCGAAAGCAAGAGTGGCCAACCAGAGTTGAAAAACAATCCAGTGTAAATTAGGACTGAAAAAGGAAAAGCACATTCATTTTAGGATTACAGAAGTTCACGTCTCCCATTTTCCTAAAACGTTCACTGAAGAACTAAAGCCATGAGACGGGCAGGCCTCAGACACAGGCCTCTGCTTTTCCCCAGCCTTCCATCCCACCTGCCCAGTGCTCCTTGGACAAGTTGCTACTGCTGCTCCCTGTGAGTTTGGAAATGATGTGGGAACTTGCCGATCTGTGAAAAGGAGGACTAGGAGCCTAACATATTTAGGAATAGAACAAGCCAAGGAAGACACAGGACTGTGATTGGAGCAAGAATGAAAATAGGAATGATGTTGAGGTCAGGACAGGAGGAACACATCGAAGTATAAGTAGGCCCAAGATTAGGAATGTGGACAGCAGCTGACAGGCAAGGCTGGATCTAAGAACCTGATGAAATTCTGCTGTTGGTTTGTTTTTTTTTAATTTGCCAAAGGACACAAGCAGTCACCAGAGACAGAGAGAGAAAAAAAGAGAGGGAAAGTGAGAAAGCACACCCCATGGGAACAGTTAAGCTGCAAGCCCTTTTCCTCTTTTCTTGTTTCAGGATTTTGGGTGCGCATGCGTACACACACACACACACACACACACACACACACACACACGACATGTGTCTCAGCTGCCAGGTCCGGGACTCAAACTGTGTGGTCAGCGATGTAGGGTCTTGCTGCCTTAACTACATGCTACCAACTGACCAGTTTGGTTGTTGTGTTTAACCTTAAATTGCACAGGTTCATACAACATTCCATTTACCTACATGCCCTGGGAATTAAAGTACATGGAACTAACGGAAAAACACACATCTTACCCTCCAACGATGATATGGCTATGCTTGCAAGAGAAAAAAAGAAAGGAAGGAAGGAAGGAAGGAAGGAAGGAAGAAAAATTAATCCCTGACTTTTATGAGTTTTTTTTTTAGACTAGCTCAATGGCCTATTTAAATGCAATAACATTAATAATTAAATCAGGGGACCAGCAATTGGCATAATGGCTATGTCGCTGGACTCCTATGTAGTCAACCGTGGTTTGAGTCCTGGACCCAGTGGTTTAAACTTACGCCAGCACATGTGTGTGCGTGCCAAAGATCCTGAGAGGAGAATGGAGGAGAAGGGACTGTGGCATGGTCATCCTCCCTGGGGAGTGATTTATCGCTTTCTGTCTCTCTGTCTCTCCAGCTAGCATAGGTGCCCTATAGCAAAAAACAAACAAACAAACAAACAAACAAACAAAAAGAAACTCTCCAAAAATAAAGTAATAATTAAATCAGATGTAAATAGGTGAAATAACTTAATTTCAAAAGAAAGATTATCAGATAAGATTTAAAAAACCAAGGCCCCACTAAGTGCTGAACCACAAGGCAACAGGGCCAGGGCCAGAATTTTTTTTTTTTTTTTTTTGCTATAGGGCATGTGCACTCACTAGAAAGACAGACAGAAAGCAAGAAATCACTCCTCAGGGGGGATGGCCACGCCGCAATCCCTTCTCCTCCATTCTCCTCTCAGGATCTTGGGCATGCACGCACACATACCCTCTGTGAGTTTAAGCCACAGGGACTTGAACTGTGGTCAACTATATGGGAACCAAGTGACATAACCATTACACCAACTGCTGGTCCCCACAGATGTTTTCTTAAGAATCAACTTTATTATGTTTTAATTTACATTAAATGAAATTCACCCATTTTAAGTGTTCAATTGGTAAACTTATGAATGTCTATGCCTTAGTTACTGCAACTGTATAAAGATATGGGACGTTTCTGTCGTCTGAAAGAGCTCCTTTATGTGCCTTTATGTTTTTTAAAAAGTTTGTTTCTTCTGAAACAGAGAAACAGGCACCCTCAAAACAAGGTCTTCCTGCAGCAGTCCACCCTCAGACTTAGTCTGCCCTGATAACAAGCATACCTGGCCCCATTTTCTGCCTGCCTTGATAATTAGCATGTGCATTTGTGTGCCCAGGGAGATGCTGGGTTGTGAACCCCAAACCTTTCCTATATGAGTCCAGTTGTGTTATCACTGTGGCACTGCCTGGCTCTGCCCCTGCCTGTTTATTTCTTCCTCTAAAACTACACCATATAACAAATGAGCTGCCTTCTGTTGTCATTCTAATTTTATTTTTACTTCCTTTTGACTATGAGTTACCATTTTTATGAGTTGTCATTATGTTACTTTCTGTTCTTACTAATATCCCTTGTTCCAAAGTCTGGTTTTTTCCTGCACGATAATATAACACCTTGAACCAGCAGGTGGCACAGAGGTTAAGACAGCTAGATCTCATGTGGCCAACTGAGGGGTTCATGTCCCAGACATGGCAGCTTGAAAATCACACCAGGCATGCGTGTGTGCTCAAAATCTCGAGAGGAGAATGGAGGAGAAGGGATTGTAGTGTGGCCATCCCCCTTGGGGCATGATTTCTCACTTCCTTCTGATGGTTTCTCTGTTTCTCTTCGCAAATGCATGCACCCTGTAGCAAAAAAAAAAAAAAAGTACACACACACACACACACACATATATAGTGTCTCTAGTTTACTTTTTTAAAAGAATTATTTAATTTTACATATTCATTCATTTATTTTTTAATTTGACCATAGAGAGAAGAGAGAGAGAGAGAGAGAGAGAGAGAGAAAGTGAGAAAGCAAGTCACCAGGTCCAGGACTAGAACCATGGTCAGCCACATGGGAGTGTTCAGAGCCTTAACCACCATGCCACCTGTTGGTCCGTCTAGTTTACTTTTAAAAGTTTGTATATTATATCTTTTTCCAGCCTTTTACTCCTATCCTATCTTTTTAATTTTGAGTGGATTCTTATTTTTAAGAATTATACATTTAATTTTATTTATTGTTATTATTTTAAGCTTTACTATAAGGCATGTGTGCTCACTAGAGAGAGATGGGGGGTAGGGGGTTGAGAAATCAAGCCACCAGGTCCAGGACTCAAACTACAGTTGGTTGTGTGGGAGTCCAGTGCCCTAACCACCATGCCACTGGCTGGCTCCATCCGGTGGGTTAAAAAAAAAAAAAAAAAAATTCTGGCCCTGGCCCTGTTGCCTTGTGGTTCAGCACTTAGTGGGGCCTTGGTTTTTTAAATCTTATCTGATAATCTTTCTTTTGAAATTAAGTTATTTCACCTATTTACATCTGATTTAATTATTACTTTATTTTTGGAGAGTTTCTTTTTGTTTGTTTGTTTGTTTGTTTTTGCTATAGGCCGACAGTGCAGCTCAAATCTCATGCCCAGTGGCTTGAAAACCATGCTGGGTGCAAGTCTGTGAGAGCTCCAAATCCCAACAGGATGGAGAAATGGAGAAGGGATTGCAGTGGGACCATACCGCACTGAAGGGTGCTTTTGTCCTCTCTCTTTCTCTCTGTTCTCTGTCTCTCTATGGGAAACACACATGCTCTCTGGCAATTTTTTTAAAAAAATCTGAAAACTATATACCAAGAGGAAAACATTTATAAGTGTTATGTGAAAAAAATTTTAAAAGACCATAATAATAAGTGTAAATAAAACACTGATAAATATGGAAGACAGCATAGTACAGAGGTTAAAGGTTCAAGTTCAGAAGACCAATACCCTGGATTCAAATTATGGTGTCTTGAATTCACTATCCTTCAATTTTCTCATCTGTAAACAGGGATAACAGTATCTATAATACAGCATAGAGTGGTTGAGATTAAAGAAGTTATTAGACGTGAAATGCTTAAAAGAATGCATACAAACACTAAAAAAATGTTCATGATTATTACTAAAATGAATACACACAAAGGGCCGGCAGGTGGCATGGTAGTTAAAGGTGCTAAACTCCCACATGGATGACTGCGGTTCGAGTACTAGACCAGGAAGCTTTCTTTCTCATTTTCCCTCTCTCACTCACTCTCTCTCACTCTGTCTCTCTCTGATCAAATTAAAACAATAAATAAATAAATAAAGTTAAATAAAATAATTATTTTTTAAAATGAATATATACAAGGAAAAAAAGGAAAGAAAAACAATGGAACAACCATCTTACAATGGTGCAATTACGACAAAACTGTTCTCTAATCAAAATTAGTGTAAGATCTAGTTATTTTAGAACTAAATTTTTAAATTAAAAATACCATCCCTGGGGCGAGCAGGTGATAAAGTGATTAAGGCACTGGACTCCCACATGGCCAACTGCAGTTCAAGTCCCTGACCCAGGGAACCCTTGGAAATTACACCAGGGGAGTAGCAGATGGCATAATGGTTACACTGCTAGACTCCCATGTAGTTGACCATGGTTCAAGTCCCAGACCTGGCAGCTTGAAATTCACACTGGGCACATGTATATGCATGCCCAAGATCCCGAGAGAATGGAAGATAAGGGATTGTGGCAATGGCCAACCCCCCTGGGGGGGTAATTTCTTGCTTTCTGTCTTTCTGTCTCTCTCTGCATTTCTGGTGAGCACATATGCCTTATAGCAAAAATCTTTCTCTAAAAGAAGAGAGAGAGAAAGTAAGTAAGTAAGTCATGTCAGGCACATGTGCTTACATGCCTAAAATCCCAGGAAGAGGATGGAGGAGAAGGGATTGTGATGTGGCCATCACCCCTGGGGGGAGATGGCATTTCTTGCTTTCCTTCTTGCTCTCTCTCTCTCTCTTCCTCTCTCTCTCTCTCTCTCTCTCTCTCTCTCTGGTGAGTGCATGTGCCCTATGGCAAAAACCTTAAAAAAATTATCATCTCTATATCCTGTTTTAGAACTGCTAATATAGAATCTTCCCAGTTTTTGTAGGAGGGAATTAACTACATAAAACAGAGAACATCTAAGTGAAGGAAGTGAACAGAAGACATAAGAAAAGCATGACTTTTTGTTTTTCTTTAAAACAGTGAGCCAAACATTTTACTAGAAACTTTCCATTATTACCATAAGTGGAAAAACCTCATCATATGCCACAAACAACAACTATAAAAATAAATACTTTAAAAAGAACACAATGTGATCAAATTCTAGTTGGAGTTCTTTTTATCAAAAAGGGGAGATTAACGCATACTTCTAAGCAAAACATTTAAGACAACCTTGTATCAGACTGATTCCTCTTGGCATAATGAGAAAAAACTGAAACAGAATTGAAAGGATTCCATTTCTGCACTAAGTAGTTGGTGTTATTTAAATTTGTGTCCTTAGCCCAACCGACAGCAGCAAGTGGCATCACAGTGGCACGGCCTCCGTGGTCAGGTACACTGCCAGAGGGTTAGCACAGGCTTTGGAGTCTTACAAACCCTGCCTCGGGGCCTGATTCTGACACCAATTTCTGCAACTGTACATCTGGAATTTTGACCACACTCATATAGCCAGATTAAATGAGGCCTGCATAGACCTTTTTCTTTTTTCATTTTTCTTTTAACACTGCTAAGGTAGACTTCTCGTTAATAATGGGTCCAGCCACTGTAGCACAGCAGTAAGGCCATGTGGGAAGGTCCCAGGTTTGATCCTGAGGTCTCCCTGTGCACAACAGGCACTTGTAGGTGCCCTGATCCTGGCTGGCTGATGCTGGGGAGGGATGGCACTGTGAAGACCCTGGCTGTTCGGGGTGGCGGGTGGGGTGGAGGAATCTGACGTTCTCTCCATCTCTCATTGTCTCCCTCTCTCATGAAAGAAATAAACTTAAAAAAAAAAAAAAAAAAAAGGAACCTGGTGTGGAAGCATGCACCTGTAGTTCTCAGCTCAAGGGGTAAGGTAGAAGGATCCAACAGGGAGATCCTGACTTAGAAAATAAAATAAATAAAATTTTAAAAATCCTGGGCCAGGTTCATGGCCTGGTGGTTAAGGCAGCTAGATCTCCATGGCTGATCCCATGGTTTGAGTTCTGGACTCTGTGACTTGAGAAACATGCCAGACACGTGTGCATGTATGCATGTGTGCATGTGTGCCTAAAATCCTGAAACATGGAGAAAAAGAGATGGTGGAGTGACCAGCCCCATGGGGGTGTCTTCTCCTCTCCTTCTCTTTGTCCCTCTGTTTCTCTCTGACAAGTGTCCATGCCCTCTGGTAATTAGTCATTCAATCAATAAGAAAAAAATAAATAATGAAAAATAATGGGACAAATCAAAAAAACTTAACCAAGTTCTCATTGTTCAATTTACATTTTAGAATCTGCAAGGCCGATTAAGCATTCAATAAATGTTTGCTATTCCTATACTGCTATTGTTAGTGGGGTTGTTTTTATGTTTTAGATTTTTGCCATAGGGCACATGCACCTGCCTAAGTGAGACGAGACAGAGAACATGAGAAACCACCCTTAGGGGGATGCCCACACTGCAATTCCTTCTCTTCCAGTCTCCTCTCCGGATTTTGGGCATGCAGGCACACACACCCAATATGATTCTCAAGCTACAGGGTTCAAGACTCTAGCCATGAAGCTGGCCGTGTGGGATCCAGTTGCCTTAACCACACCACCTGCTGGCCTAAGCTATTGTTAATGTCAATATGACCTCTACATGAATGTTTAACTTCATATTTTGCCATAAAGTCGTCTCAATAGAACAGCTATAGTTAGGGGCCAGCAGATGGCATGGTGGTTGCATTGGTGGACTCCCACATGATCAACCGCAGGTCAGGTCCTGGATCTGGGGCCTTGAGAATCATGCCTGGCATGTGTGTGTGCCCAAGATCCCAGGAGGAGAATGGAGAAGGTATTGCAGCATGGCAATCCCCTCTGTGAGGTGATCTCTCATTTTCCCTCTCTCTGACTTTGTCTCTCTCTCTCTCTCTCTGGACAAGTACACACACCCAATGGCAAAAACCTTGAAAAAAAATATAAAAAGTATAGCTTATTTATTGCTGTACTTCATAACTAAAAATTATATCTATTGGGTTATCAGAAAAGTCATGTTTTTCCTATGCTATGTAAAAATGTATCATGACTTTTCCGTCAACCCAATATTAAAGTTGTTTGATTTATTCCTCTTAATATTCAAAGAATTCTGAGAGTTAGCGCCACCCTAAAAAGACTGCTAGATAGTCCTACTGAAAGCTTGTGCTAACTCAGAGGTCAGGCAACTACTTCCACCAGCCAGATACTACCTGCTGCTTGTATCTGTTAGTCAAGTTTTATTGGAACAGAACCACATCCGGGACTAGCAGTTGGTGTAATGGCTATGTCACTGGACGCCCACGTAGTCGACCACAGTTCGAGTCCCGGACCTGGTGGCCTAAACTCACACAAGACATGTGTGCATGCATGCCCAAGATCCCCAGAGGAGGATGGAGAAGAAGGGATTGTGGTGTGGCCATGCCCCCCCGGGGGGGGGTGATTCCTGGCTTTCTGTCTCTCTGTCTCTCTCTCTCCTACTGGCGAGTGCATGCACCCTACAGCAAAAACCTCTCCCCCACAAAAAAAAAAAGAACACAGTCACATCCAGTCTTGTCCACAGCTGTTCTTGTGCTGCAGTGACAGTCTGAGTTATTGTCACAAACAGTCTGCGAAGTTTAAACTATTTACTATATGGCCCTTTACAGAAAAAGGTTGCCAACAATAAGTGTATAGACTTACTGGAAACCCTATTCCTAGATTATTTTTCAAAAAGTAATGTTCCTTCACTCTCTAATGAATTTGTATCTAATTTTATCTTTGTATTATTGCCTCTATGTAGTTTTGATTATTGCTTTTATAATTCCTTACAATTAATTTTTTTCACTTTTTATTATGCTTCCTTTCCCATGCAATAAGATTCTCAAGGTTTTAAATTTGTATTTGAGTACAAATTTAGCCCCAGATTTTCAACTCTTCTTTGGTTCAAAAGATTTTTTTGTAATTATTTCATTTTATGTATTGTTACTATTACTTTTTAATTTGCTATTGGGCACACACATTCACCAGAGAGAGAGAGAGAGAGAGAAAGAGAAGGAAAATAAGAAGGCAAGTCGCCATGTCTGGAACTTGAACTGTAGTCAGCCATGTGGGAATCCAGTGTCCCAAACACCAGGCCATCTGCTGGACTCATGTTTAAAAAATTTTGGAAAAGTGTTTTTCCCAAAATATTTTGTGTGGGCTGTTTTTTTAAATGTTTGCTTTTGTTTTCTGGTTTTATTGAGCTATGATTCAATGATGACACCTGTACAAAATCCTCCTTGGAAATGTAGTAAGGTTTTCCTTTTATGGTCTATGGCATCATTTTAGAAATATTCTAATAATATTTAATTAGACTTTAAGGTCCTTGGAAGGGATAAATTTAAAAGTATATCTCTTGAATTACTCTATTAGATCATTGGAAAAGTCATAATGTGTTTTTCTATGCTAAGCAAAATTGCGTAAAGACTTCTCTGACAACTCAATATTAAGTAGTCAAAGATTCTTCAGATCTCATTCATGAATTTTTCTTGACATTTTTTTAAAGGTTTTTGCCATAGGGCATATGTGCAAGCCAGAGAGACAGTAAGAAGGAAAGTGAGAAATCACCCTGCCCCCGGGGGGATGGCTACACAGCAATCCCTTCTCCTCTGTTATCCTCCTAGGATTTTAGGCACACACACACAAGTGCCTGGCAGGAGTTCAAGCCACTGCGCCCAAGACTTAAACCAAAGTCAAGCATGTGGGAATCTAGCACCTTAAACACCACATGACCTGCTGGCCCTTTTTCTCAGCATTTTAAGAAGGAGATTTCTTTTTTTTTTTTTTTAAGAATTATTTTATTTAACTTTATTTATTTATTTTAACTTGACCAGGGAGAGAGAGAGAGAAAGAGAAAGCAAGCCACCAGGTCCGGGACTCAAACCATGGTCAGCCATGTGGGAGTCCAGCGTCCTTAACTACCTCACCACCTGCTGGCCCCTTAAGACAGAGATTTCTATATTCAGATTAGCTAGTAATGTGTTTGGTAAGAGAGCATTGCTGGCTATGCAGTTCGAGTCCCAAACCTGGTGCCCTGAAAAGACACACTGGGCATGCGTGCCTGCATGCCCAAATCCTAAAGGGAGGTAAAAATGAAAAAGGGATTGCTGCATGGTCCTCCCCCGAGGGTGCTTTCTTACTTTCCCTCTGTCTCTCTGTGTTGAATGTAAATTGACGAAAATGTAATTTGGTACTTTTCTACAGGGCAGTTAGTCAGTGTTTATCTAGTCCCTTTTAAAATCAATCATGTATTTTTACCAAGCATTCCAATTTTAATAATTAGTTATTTTTATCTATAAGATTTACCTCTAAGAATTTTCATTGCATTGGCATGTATGTTTTAAAAGTTGGTAACAAATGAAAGATCAAGCAATAATAATTGAATATTTTGTAGAAATGTCTTTGAGGGAAATGTTTAGCATATATTGGCAAATGCAAAAAGAGCTACAAAGTGGTATTATATGAATTTAAATTTTGAATTTTAAAATATATATTTAATACTAACAGAGACATCAATAGGCTGATAAGGATATATCTAATTAAGGCATATAAGTTATTTTAATTTTCTTCCTAACTTTTTTAAAAGAATTATTTATTTAATTGTATTTATTCATTCACTTATTTCAACTTGACCAGAGCGAGACATGGAGAGAGGAAGAGAGAAGAAAAGTGAGAAAGCAAGCCACCAGGTCTGGACTCAAACCATGGTCAACCATGTGGGAGTGTCCAGCACCTTAAACACCATGCGACCTGCTGGCTCCCTTCCTAACTTTTTTTAACTTCCAAATTTTTGTTTGTTTTTGCTTATAAGATAGAAGACATGTGTGCTCAACAGAGACAAGGAACAAAAAGAGGGAGAAAGCAACCCCCCAGTGGAGTGAGGTCACACTACAATCCCTTTTCCTCCATTTCTCCATCTGCCCAGGATTGTGGATATGTGTACGTACACACACACACACACACACACACACACACACACACAGATGCCTGACATGTTTGTTTTGTTTTGTTTTGTTTTGGGTTTTTTTTTTTTGGAGAGGTTTTTGCTATAGGGCGCATGCACTCACCAGACAGACAGAGACTGAGAGACAGAAAGCGAGAAATCACCCCCCCAGGGGGGATGGCCACACCGCAATCCCTTCTCCTCAGTTCTCCTCTCGGGATCTCGGGCACGCGCACACAGGCGCCCAGCGTGAGTTTAAGCCACGAATCGCGGTCAACTACGTGGGAGTCCAGCGACATAGCCATTACACCAACTGCTGGTCCCGCCTGACATGTTTTTCAAGCTGCCAGGACTGGGATTCAAACCACTCGGTTGAACACATAGGATGCGGCTCCATTAACCACCAGATCATGAGACTGGATCATATTCCCAAATTATTTACAGTAAAAATGTCTTTTTCTTTTTCTTTTTCTTCACCCCAGTCTCCCAGTTAGTTCTGATCACAGGCACTCACTGCTGCACCCAGCCCTTCAAGCTCATCTGAGACCCCAGTCTTCCCAGGAGGCCCCAGTCTCACACCGCAGCACCCTGCTGTCCGTGCCACTGTGGCTGGGCCTACAAGACATATTTCTGATTTCTTTTTTTTTTTAAGAATTATTTTATTTAACTTTATTTTTATTTTATTTATTTTAATTTGATCAGAGAGGGCTAGAGTGACAGAGAGGAAAAGTGAGAAAGCAAGCCACCAGGTCTGAAACTTGAACCATGGTCAGCCATGTGGGAGTCCAGAGCCCTTAACCACCATGCCACCAGTTGGCTCCCACATTTCTGATTTCTAAAATCATTAAAACATTCAATTAGAGGCCAGCCAGTGGCACAGCAGTAACACAATAGTCTGCCATGCTGGACTCGAATGGGAGGGATCCAAGGCTTCTTTTTTGGTTATAAAAACGAAATCTATTAGTTTTACAATTTAAAATCAAAAGGGAAAATCATGAGAACGACATGATTTCTAAAATTCTTTCCAGCTCTAAAACTCTAATAGCTCTCTAATATAAGTTATTATCACCATGACTAATTTGATCACTCAAAATGTCAGATTTATTCACCACAATTTTAAATTTCACAAATCCCTATTTGAAAATTCATCTTCCTCTGATTGGGTCCAAAGTCAATAGGATTCAACTGGATAGACATTTTTTTAATTGACCGGATTTTCTAAGGCAGGCTTTAGGGAAAAATCTGTTTTCAATTAATAGAAAATAAAACGTTGGGGGACCAGCAGTTAGTGTAATGGCTATGTCGTTGGACTCCCATGTAGTCGACTGCGGTTCGAGTCTCAGACCTGGTGGCTTAAACTCACGCCAGGCACGTGTGCGTGCGTGCCAGGGATCCCAAGAGGAAAATGGAGGAGAAGGGATTGCAGCATAGCCATCCCTCCAGGAGGTGATTTCTCACTTTCTGTCTCTCTCTTTCTCTCTGGCGAGTGCACATGCCCTATAGCAAAAACCTCTCCAAAAAAAAAGTCACCTACAAGATTACGGGTGAACTTAACTTATGATGGGTTGAAACCTTCTAATTGCATGTAAGAGACTCAGAACACCCAGAGATTTTATTAGCAGACCCAGAGACTACATAGTCAATTCCCAAGCGATGTAATGTGGTGTTAATTGGGGCAGAGAAGAGAAAAGTCAGAGATAATATCATAAATAACTTGAAATTGCAGTTAAAACTGGCCAAAAACAGGGCATGAAATAAACTATAATTGTATCTAATATTTACATACATATTTGTTATTCTACAGCCCAAAATAATACAACTTTCATACAATTTCATAGTTTTCATCATATAACTTACTTACTGAAAAACAACTGGGACCAGCAGGTGGCTTAATGGTTAAGGCGCTGGACACTCCCACAAGGCTATTCATGGACCTGGTGGCTTGCTTTCCCACTTTCTCTCTCTCTGGTCAAATTAAAATAAATGAATGAATAAATAAAATTAAATAAATAATTTTTTTTTAAAAAAGGGGGTTGATGAAAAACAATCAAAACATTATAGGTTGAACCTCCCTAATTCAAAAATCCAAAATCCAAATGCTCCCAAATCCGAAACTTTCTGAGCTCTGTACAAGTCAGAGCCTGTCTCCTATAGGAAGCTAAAATTAGGGGGCTGGCAAGTGGCGTGGTGGTTAAAGGCGCTGGACTCCCACATGGCCAACCATGGTTCAAGTCTCAGACCTGGTGGCTTGCTTTCTCACTTCCTCACTCTCTCTCTGTCTCTCTCTGATCAAAGTGGAAAATAACAATGATAATAATAATAAATAAAGTTAAATCAAATAATTCTTTTTAAAAAAAAGAATAAAAAAAGAAGCTAAAAATAATATGTGCGGCATTTACCAGCTTCCTGTGCAACTAGAGTATTGTAGCAGCCAGCCTCGAAACTGGCCACAGTGATCTCTGTTAGTGTTTGTATAATCTTCTCTCTCATTGAGTAGAGTTATTCTGGAAATAAAAGTTTGTGATTTCTAAGTTTAGTTATGAATCATCCTCACTCCTGCTTTGTTCTCTGTCTTGAGTCACTCACTCTACAAGAAGCAAGCGGCTGTGCTATGAGCACACATAAGCAGCCTGTGGTGAGGAACTGAGGCTTCCAGCCATAAGCCATCTGAGTGAGCCAGATCCTCCAGCCCTGGTCAAGCATGCAGATGACACTGACCTTGGTCACCACAACATTGATTGCAAGTTCATGAAAGACTGAGCCAGAATGATCCTAGAGTTTTGACCTACGAATACTTTGTGAGATGATACTGTAAGTTTTAAGGTAACTTGTTCTGCAGCAATAGATAATATAAATGGTATGAGACATGACTCAAATTTATTTGTTTATATTCTTCAGTATTTCCTAGTTTTCTTCATGTTGGAGCTATGTCTTCCATATTAAATTTACTCCTAAGTATTTTATGGTTTTAGTCTTTAATATGAATGATTTTTTTTTTAATTTACATTTCTTGGGGCCAGCAGGTGGCATGGTGGTTAAGGCACTAAAGTCCCATATGGCCGAATGCAGTTTGAGTCCTGGACCTGACAGCCTACTTTCTTACTTTCCCTCTCTCTGTCTCTCTGGTAAGTGCATATGCCCAATAGCAAATTTTAAAATAATAATAATAAATAAAATTTAATAAAATAATCCTTTTTTAAAATTTCCATTTCTATGTGGGTTTTTTGTTTTCCAAATTAGAGCAAGATTTTATTTAATATATTTATCTGATAGCCAGTTATTTACCAGATTCTTATATTCATTCTAGTTTTCTTTTTTTTAATTAAGAGACTGGGCCAGCAAATGGCATGATGTTTTTTTTGTTTTTTGTTTTTTTTTTTTAGAATTATTTTATTTTACTTTATTTATTTGTTTTTAATCTGACCAGAGAGGGACAGAGTGAGAGAGAGGGAAAGTGAGAAAGCAAGCCATCAGGGTCGGGACTCGAACAGCGGTAGGCCATGTGGGACTCCAGCACCCTCAACTACCATGCCACCTGCCAGCCCCAGGTAGCATGATGGCTAAGGTGCTGGATCCCACAAGGCTGACTGCACAGTTTAAGTCCTAAACTCAGCAGCTTCAAAAATACTTCAGGCCTGAGTGTATGTGGGCTCACAATCCTGAAAGAAGAATGGAGAAGAGAGTTACGGCATGGCCAACCCTCCTGGGGATGATTTCTCACTTTCTCCCTTCTTTTTCTCTCTGTCTTTCTACAGTGAGTGCATGGACCCTATGGCAAAAATTGTAAAAACAAACAAATGAACAAACTAGGGTTTCTGCGGTCCATAATCATATCACCAGAAAGAAGGAATTTCAAAACAAAGGACCTCAACTTTTCTAAAATTTATGCCGATGACTTCATTTTCTGGTCTTATTAGATACTCCTCAACAATGTGAAACAATATGGACAGCAGTGGAAATATCTATCTGGTTTCTAATACTTACTGAAATGAGTTTTAATGTTTTATTGTTTAGAATGACAATGTAGAATTTACATAAAACGAAACTCACCCTTAAGTGCACAGTTTGATGAGTTTTAACCACCACCCCATACTAAGCCCAAGAGAATTTCCATGACCTCAAAAAGTTCTCTGATACTCGTTCACAGTCATTCTTTTCTATCTTCTGTTTATATAAGATACTTGCACTTATGATGCAACTGCACGGTTAATATTTGTACAGGTTGGTTCTGTTTTAGTGCAAAAAATTTCTAAATCCACACACAGTTTTTTTTTTATAACATATTTCTATTAATTTTTTTTTGAAAACCCCTAATAGCGACCTTTGTTCACCTCTGCACCTAGTGTAATATTATACCCAGTACATACCAGATCGCCTACAAACGCTCAGTGAGTGAAGTAATGTATGAACCAATCAAGCAATCAACCAATTTACCTCGGTGTGTGGCCCATTCCTTAGTGCTCCCTGATACCAACTGCTGTCCTGCCTCGGTCTCCCCAGTCTGCATTCTCTCCGACTACCCCCTGCTGGGCTATACCTGCCCACCACGAGAGCCATTCATTGCACCATATCTGCACCTCTTTTTTCAAATGGTTTCACCTTCCAAGTTTAACTACAAGATAAGAGTATGATCTAGTGGCATTAACTATGTTCAAAAAAAAGCTTAATCACAACACCGGAAAACACAGCTATATCTAGTAATGTCCATGCAAATATATAGTGTGAAAGCGAAAAACTAAAATTAGGAAGCAAGGGAGCCAGATCTGAAGATGGGAAGCTTAATAGCCTCCTGGGCTATCAGTTCTGGGGGAGCAAGGCTAAGATGGAAATGGGCTTACAAATGGGTTAACAGTCAAAAGGGGTGAAGAAAATGCTGGAGAAAAGCAAGGCTGGGAACCCTAGAAAAGGTGCTCAATCCAAGGCTCTGTCTTAAAGAGACAGAGCTGAGTCAAAAGATGGCCAGCCACCTTCTGCCAGCATACTGTCTTGTGTTTTATGAATCCCACCATTATCTGCAAAAACGTCTACCCACAAGCAGCCACTCTATCTTGTAGGGCATATCTCATTCTCGGTTCCCTCCAGGTGCAGCATGAATTACCCACCACTGACCGGTTATGATGATATTTGCAATTTCAGAACCGTTAGCTCACTTGTTCAGAACCAGAGACAATGGTGAGAAAGTTGAGCTGTGAAATACAAAAAAGAGAAGGAATTCATCTTTTCCTAAAAACAAAAAAGAAACGAGTTAAAACATACAAAAATGTGATTGAGACTTCTGAAGTAATGCACACCTGTAGTACAGTCTTAAATTGCAAGCTCAGAAACACAAAGCATGGTTGTAAGCTACCCTTTGCTTACTAATAACAAGCATAGGTAAATTCGGCAGATGTAAATTAGGCACCACCACTGTGTGCAAAGGCCAACCACAGAATCAAGATCGGCAGCCCTAAATAAGGGAAGTTGAAAAGCTCTGACGGACTGTCACTGAAAAGCTTGTATTCAGGAATTCGGATGATGATCTGAAAATAATTATGCTGGAGGAAGCGATAAGGAAGGGGGTGTATATGTTGGAGATGGGGGCTCTGGTTGGAGTGGGGTTACATAAAGACCCTCAGAAACAAGGACTTAGAAAACATTTCCAAAGGCACAAGCGAGGTGTGAGGTACTTCCCTCCCAGGAAAGACACCTGGGGTTTCTTGTGTCTTCCTGAACAGCAGGCAGAGTATTTCTACTGCTACAAAGCTGCAATCGCGCTGCAGGTTTTGCTTTCAAACATCTGCAGGTGTATCCTCTTGCGCTCGTTAAACTAAGAGTTTCCTTTTTTGTGCTGGGCCGGACTTTACCCCACGTTTTCCACCTGACTCACAACAGGAGCTCTATGGACGCCTGGTCAGAGCCTTTGTACTTCATGGGGGAGTAGAAGTTGCTCGTGATGTCCCGCAAGGGGACCAAAACAGAAAGCCCACCACCCTCTACTGGAAACCAAATTAGGGTAGCCTGATGGTTTCAGCCTCGGGACGCGCAACAGAGGAGGGGAGCAGCCAGGTTGTCCTAGTGCGACGTAAAAAGCCAAATTCGGAAATGCGTGTTCAGGAGCCAAAGGTGGAGCCCAGATCAGAGGCCGACCCCTACAACCCGGGGTGGCCAAGGCCAGGCAACCCGCTTCCCAGGCCTGTTGATACAAGCTGTGTACACTGGAAAGCCCTGGAGTAGGCACAGATCTCTCCTACGATCAGAACAAGGTGTAAATTCTAAAACACGAAGGACAGACTTCTCTCAAACACGCGCTGGGAAAATACGAAAGAAAGGGCCAAACCCCCCAGCCACTGGCAAGGCTAAAGACTACGCTTCCCAGCATCCAATAGTGTGACCCCGGGTACTCTGCATGCCGGGAACGGTAGTTTCTCACCACCTCATCCAAAAGCGCTCTGAGAGATTTTCAACCTCTCGCGCGTTTCTCTCTTCCAAGAGGCACGGCTAAGTAGGAAATGACTGCGAAAGGCTAACTAGAATCACTCCCAACGTGACCCTAAGGAGTAGAAGGGAAAGGGTGAAGAATGCGTTACCATAGCTACCGTTTCCCTTGGTCACGGAATAAACGCGCTCTGGGATCCGGAAGTATTTTGTCGAGACCTCTGGAAAAGAATGAACGTGTTCTGCGCGTACGTTCATTGGACAGTTTCCCTGAGTGGCCTAGGCTTCCCAGGCAAAGAGGCGGTCCGGCGAGTGAGGGGCCCGCGGAGCCTTATGATTGGAGAAAAGCTGCTGCGCATGACCAATCGGACGGAGCCACGCTTCGGGCAACGGGCTCCGCACCTGGACAGCTCCGATTGGTGGACTGCGATCCCCCCCACGAGTCTCCATTGGGTACAGTGGGTGCGTGGTGCGGCACGATTGGTGGGTTTGTGTTTCCCGTCCCCCGCCCACGAGAAGTGGGGGTGAAAAGCGGCCCGACCTGCTTGAGCTGTAGTGGGCGGACCGCGCGGCTTGAGGTGTGAGCTTCCGAGCCCAGGGGTGGGGGGTGGAGGCGGCTCCTGCGATCAAAAGGGACTTGAGACTCACCGGCCGCGCGCCATGAGGGCCCTGTGGGTGCTGGGCCTCTGCTGCGTCCTGCTGACCTTCGGTGAGTGATCCTGGAGGAGTGGACGACCCCCCTTTTCAAGCGCGACCGCTTCTCGAAGGTTCTGGGGGCGTTGAGCCGGGGAGGGGGACACCAGCGCGTGCGGTGAGCTAAGGAAGCCATGCCCTTTCCTCGAAAGAGTCTTAGGGGACTACCTATACCCTTTTCCTCTGGAGGGAATAGAGGAAACATTTGAATTTCCTGCAGCTCTAATAGTACCGCGCCCGGAGATGAGAGCCACCTCGGATGGGGCTTGTCAAGGCTCCCCTCGGGAGCCTTGCGGGTGACCCTCCCGGAGGACTTTGCCAGCCGCCGCAACCTTTGGCCACCGGAGTTTGAGGACCCCCGCCCCCCGCTTTCCGACATCTCGCGAGCAAAGCGGTTCTTTTCCCAGATGCCGGTCTTCCGAGCGTGGGCCTTGGGCCAGCGGAATGGCAGTGTCTGCTTGTTTGATTTAGTTTTGCTCGAGCTCCGTCCTTAACTTCTCTTCCCCTTCTCCAGCCCACGGGCCCAATTTCCGTTCCCCTCGCCAAAGGTTGTACAAATCGTATTTGTATTCTGACCTGTGATCAAAGAAGGCCCAAGTTTGGGCTTGGTCAGTTTGGAGGCCTTGCCTTGGCCTGCGCGCAACACGTGTGGGTGTAGAAGGGGCCTGGCATCAGTCTGCTAAACGTTATTTATAAAGGATCGGAAGGTAACTCTTTAGAGGCGGCAACTGCCTTGGTATTTCATAATCTTCTGGAGGACCTTAGCATCTGAACTTAAATAAGGAATCTGCTGACTTGGATTTACATTGGATATTTAAACCAGCAGGTCCGTTCTTCCCTCCATCTCGCCGTATTTACTAGCTCAGTTTTGCAACTCCTATACTTGCCCTGTTTGGACATAGTTCCTTCGGATAAGTCTGCAAACTGTGTTTAAGAGTTTTCTGGTGTTGCGTCTTTCTTCAGGGTCAGTCAGAGCTGACGATGAAGTCGATGTGGATGGTACAGTAGAAGAGGATCTGGGTAAAAGTAGAGAAGGCTCCAGGACAGATGATGAAGTAGTCCAGAGGTTTGTGTTCATTTAAAGCAATACAGATAAGCCCTGTGAATACTGTGGGTTGCAGCAGCTTCTATTGTGTATCCTCCCCAAGAGTCCAGATAAATTGTGACCTCCATCTTCCCCACCCCTTGCTTAAATGCCCCCCAAAAATGGTCAGAAAATGTTAGAGGTGGCCAGTTATGTGCGTAATTGTCTCTTAACTCCCTAACGTGCTCATGAATGAATTATGAAGATTGAATGAATTCAAAAAACTGTTTGGATAACCATATTGCAGAATACTAGCATCATAAACCTCCTAAGACTTTAGAAAAGACTTTCAGTTGGTTTTGTATATTCCTTAAATGTGCATATTTAGTAATTTTTTAAAGTGGGATTTCTGCTGTTTGAGCAGTTTTAAAATTTGGTTTCTTAGGACTTAAATTTGAGATCCTTACTACGGAGTATAAATGAATATAAAGCAAAAGTTAGGTTTGTTTTTCTGGCAATTTTAAATACTGCCAATTAAGCAGTGCAATGTTTGCTTATCTACCTGATTTTCTTAGAGAGGAAGAAGCTATTCAGTTGGATGGATTAAATGCATCACAAATAAGAGAACTTAGAGAGAAATCTGAAAAGTTTGCCTTCCAAGCGGAGGTTAACAGGATGATGAAACTTATCATCAACTCACTATATAAAAATAAAGAGGTAAGCAACATGTGGTTAGGTTGTTTCATCTCTGTATGGTGGCACCTTTGTTTACTTTCATAGTAAATTTTAGTAACATTGTAATTTCACTTAAGTTGTTAGCAAGATTTAAATATACCCAGTGTATACCAAAAACTACTACTAGCTACCCAGGGGGGTGGTGTTAGACATTTTCCCTTTTTCTTTACCCCTCCCAGTATGACCTGCCAAATCATTGAGTCTCAAAAGTGGTCAGACTAAGCTTCACATATTGCATACCTGAGGATCCCGGGGTGAGAGGACAGTGTTGCTACTTTTAACTAGTTTAGGTATCCTTTATGGCTATTACAGTCCAGTCTTTTGAGCAAGCAGCCATAACCTACTATAACCAATAATAAAGCCACCCTTATAGCCTAAGAAGTCGTATTCATGAGTGGTTTCCCAAAGTGCAGAGGAGAAATAAAATGGATTTTACATTAAATTCAATGTCTTATGTATCTTGAGTCTAATGTAGTCTGTTATATTTGGCTTCCATTTAGATTTTCCTGAGAGAACTGATTTCAAATGCTTCTGATGCTTTGGATAAGATAAGGTTAATATCATTGACAGATGAAAATGCTCTTTCTGGAAATGAGGAATTAACTGTCAAAATTAAGGTGAGCTTAAGACACTTTTTTTTGTTTAAGTCCAAAGGAACCCTTAAAGATCCGGAACCTATATCAGTCAAGCTAGATTGGTTATGCTGTAGAGACAAGTACCACCCAAATTTCTGTAATTAACCCGGGAGTCTGCAAACTTTGACTTGTGGGCCAGAGCTGTCTTTGCCTGTTCTTGTAAAGTTTTATTGGAACACAGCCATGCCCATTTGTGTGTTATAAATGACGGTTTTTGTGCTACAACAGCAGAGTTGAGTTGTTGTGATGGGGACCATCTGGCTCACAAAGCCTAAAATGTTTACTAGCTGCCCCTCTGCAGAAAGTTTGCCAAAATCCCTGTGGTGTTTGCTCTGCTTCATCCTCACACCAGGACACAGGCTGATTGAACAGCCATCTGGAGTGTAGCTGGTTGCCATGGTGCAGAGCGCGCTTGGAGGGTCTCACACCAATTAAAGGCTTAGCCTGAATGCCACACCAAGCCCCAGTCTTGATTCTGCCTGTAACTTGTTGGCTAGAACTAGTCACTTGGCCTCACCCAGCCCTAAGTAAAATCCTACTGTGCCCTGGAAAGTAGAGAGCCAAGAATATTGAGTGAAGGACATTAATTATCACCACTGAGTCCACATACAGGAATCATTCAAGTTTAGGGTCATTTTGTTTTCTGTCAAAGGTACAGGTAACACAACTGGCTTTATTGAGGTCATTCTATCCTTTGACGTTGAGACCAGTCTTCCCATCTTAATATCCGTGCTTTCTGAAATACACTGAGCTTTAAAATCGGCATGTATGCTCCAAAAAGGCCTTAAAGTGCCCTGGAGAGGAAGTTGTCTCCATATGGTTTCCTATAGGGAACTCTGTGGCCCAAAGTTGGTAGTTCCGGCACACAGCCCATCCATCGTTCACTTGGCATGAGAGGAATATTAAGTAAACTTAACTATGCATTTCTTATCTCGTTTCTAGTGTGACAAGGAGAAGAACCTGCTGCATGTCACAGACACAGGTGTAGGAATGACCAGAGAAGAACTGGTTAAAAATCTCGGCACCATAGCCAAATCTGGAACAAGCGAGTTCTTAAACAAAATGACTGAGGCACAAGAAGATGGCCAGTCAACTTCTGAACTGATTGGCCAGTTTGGTGTTGGCTTCTATTCTGCCTTCCTTGTGGCAGATAAGGTTATTGTCACGTCGAAGCACAACAACGATACCCAGCACATCTGGGAATCCGACTCCAATGAATTTTCTGTAATTGCTGACCCAAGAGGAAACACTCTGGGACGGGGAACAACAATTACGTGAGTATTACTGATCCCTAATAAGAGTTAATGGAGTGAGGATCACAACTTTCCAGTTCACACTCTCTGAGCAGATGGCTTACCCTGGACCTTAATTTCCATGCCTATAAAATGAGAAAATTGCCACCCGAAGAATTATCTGAGACTTGCAAAGGGCCAAGCGTGGGGTGTTATAATCACCACTGTACATGAGGTCATAAATAGGTGTCAGCTCTCCCAGGGAGAATGCAGATCACAGCACAGAGGCAGCCTGGTCAGTGTGGAGGCTAGAAAAGTATCAGTAGTTAGGAGCAATGGCTTCTCCAGGAAGCCCAGCAACTCGGGAGGCTGAGGCAGGAGGATGGCAATATGGGCGAGATCTTATCTGTAAGGAGGGAAGGGGAAGGAAAGGGACAGGGAAGGAAAAGGAAAGAAAGCTGTAAGTGTGCAAAGCATCATGGATACAGGCAGAGAGGCACAGCATGTTCCCAGGGATGCCCTCAGTCGGTGACCCTTACTGATAAGGGTTTCTGATTAACTTTTTAGAAGATTCTGGGGAACCAGCAGTTAGCGTAATGGCTATGTTGTTGGACTCTCATGTAGTCGACCATGGTTCGCGTCCCGGACCCGGTGGCTTAAAACTCACGCTGGGCGCGTGTGCGTGCATGCCCAAGATCCTGAGAGGAGAATGGAGGAGAAGGGATTGCGGCATGACCATCCCCCCTGGGTGGTGATTTCTCGCTTTCTGTCTCTCTGT
>NW_006159512.1:7092125-7117134 GCF_000334495.1 Tupaia belangeri chinensis
AAAAAAAAAAAAAGATTCTGAAGGTGATGCGGGCAAGGGCAAGACTCCTTGTGAGAAGATTCTTGGGGGAGGGAAGGAGGCATGTTGAAAATATTGAAGATCTGTGGTAGAAGCCGGCATTGGGGTGGTTAGAACAGGTAGAGAAAGGGTTTAAAGTTAATAAAATTTAGGAAAGCTCATGGAAAAATTGTTTGATCTGAGGGTAGTTACAGAATCGCAGATACGAATTTGGATTCCTTTTAAGCCCATAACTCACTGGAATAGATGGGCAGGTCTTTTGCCTACAGTAGTAGCTCTTGGTGCTTGGTAGCACATGTGAAGTAGACAGGACAGCTTTTTGCCACGCGGGGCGGGTGGCAGGTGGTGGGTAATGGGTTTTTCTTGTGTGTATGTGTGTTTTGATTTCATCTTGAAGATGAGGGAATTCCTACCGCCTTGCCTATTCCTGCCAAGTGAATAAGGAATGTCCCTACAGGTTCCTTTTTTTATTTTTTGAAGGGAGATTTTTGTTAAAAGGCATGTATGCTCACCTAAGAGACAGATAAGAAAGTGAGAAATCGCCTCCCCAGGGGGAATGCCACCCCGCAATCCTTTCTCCTCCATTCTCCTCTCAGGATTATGGGCACTCAGACACCTGCACCCAGTGTGAGTTTAAGCCTTTGAGTTAGGACTCAAACCATGGGTGACAACATGGGAGTCCAGTGACATAACAATTGACGCCATCTGCTTGGTCCCTCAGTTTTTTGTTTGTTTGTTTTTTCCTGATTTTTTTTTTTTTTTTTTTTTGTAGTTTTGTTTTAAATTCCATGAGGGAAAGACACAGCAGCCCCAACAGGGTCTCAGCATAACCTCCTCAACTTTCAGCCAGCCCCAGATAACAAGCAAACTTGGAGGTCTCTGTGGGCTTGAACTGAGAACCTTCCCATGTGGGATTGCTTCGCACTGCATGGCGTTTTTGCTGCTAAGCCACTGTCTGGCCCCTTTTCTTAATTTAGTTTTTAACTTTCTCAACTTTAGAAGTTCTTAAGTTTTCAAGTAGAAAAGTATATACCTATCATTTAAACATTCAATCGCTACCTATCACTTGGCTCGTAAAGAGAATTTACCCAACCTGAAATACATCTCAAACCAGTCCAGTTGAGAATGCTATACATGTTATCAACAGGTAATAACCATTTCCCTGTGTCCCGCAAATGCCTTGCCTCTATTTGTTCCTGGTTTCCTTCTCTATACTCCTCCCTTCTCCCACCTTCCTTCCACACTATCTCCAGCATCCATAACTATTTTCAGTGCTTTTGTGCCCTGCAGTCATTCCGTCCCTTCCTGTAGAGTGAGGAAGGTCAATACCTATCATTTGACCAGTTTTCTTCCTCCTAGAAGGTAGTGTTCTCTGTCTTCGTTGTCACAGATGTCTAACTGAGGACCAGTTAGGTGACTGTTTTAGTACTTTGCCTCACTCATTTTTCCCTATTTACCTTTCTCTGCCTTTGTTATTGACAGGCCTCCTTAGAGAGGCATCACTAAAGTTATACCCTCGTGCCCTCTGCGTTAAGACACTGGGAGATGTTGGGGAGGGTAGGTCAGTCAGTCCTAACAAAAGAGAAGGAAAATGATGTCCCAAGAGGCGATGATGTCTTAGGGCGCTGGGAGACAGGATGCAAGGTCTGAGCAGCACTCCGTGTGAGCCGCTCCTTTCCCAGACCTGGCACTAGGCTGCCAGCACGTGTATGAACAAGGAAGGGTAATCTGGACAGTTTCATCAGGTAACGTGCATGGGTGAATAGTCAGTGAAGCTTGACTACAGTCTCTGCTTTCTCTCAGCAAAGTTGTCTTTTTCAAGTCCTCCTATTTCACAGCTCACTTACCTGATCCTTGTCAGAATGCCTGTTAACGTGCTTGCGTTAGGGCTAAGACGGATGCAGTCCCCACTTACAGAGGCTCACTCTAGTGAAGAGAAAAAACAGGAAGTAATTTGAGTGACAGATGCCAGAAGGGAAGTTCAGGGACACCTCCTTACATTTTCAGGGAAAGGGTATCATCAGAACGCCTTGCAGCATGATGATATGTTAGATTCAGATGTTCTAGGCAGCAGGCACATCATGTTCGAAGTTGCGTATGAGTTTATTTTGGTGCAAAAATTTTTTTGACATTCACACATAGTATTTTTATAATACGCAATTATTTAAAGAATTATTTATTTATTTAATTCCATTTGTTATTGTTACTTTTTATTTTGACCAGAGAGAGAGAAAAGAAAAGCGAGAAAGCAAGCCACCAGGTCTGGGACTTGAACCATGGTTGGCCATGTGGGAATCTAGCACCCTTATCCACCTCACCACCTTCTGGCTCCATAGTATGCATTTTTTGAAGACCATTATCTTATATATGACCAATTAAATAGAAGCATCAGGTAATCCCATTTCTAGTACCTCTGTTACCTAACCCTAAATGAGCTGCTCTTATTAAGATTTGTGACAATTAAATGAGATTATGAAATTACCATTCAGTAAATGTTAACTGATAATTACTTTGTCCTTCCTATTAAAACAAATGTATTCTCCATTTTTTAAAGTTTATCTTATTTCCATGCACAGGAAACAGAGATAGAGACAGTACCCTCAGTAGGATTTTAACTCTGTGATCCACCCACCTTTAGCTAGCCCTGGGTATGCTGTGCCTGGTGTGCTCAGGGAGGTCTTAAGACACGAACCCAGAACCTTTCCCCATGAGCCAGCCTCGCTAGTATTGCTTTTCACTGCGGTACCATTGTCTAGCCCCTATGCTGCTTCTTCTAAGCTGTTTCTTGTGCTTCTGAGACCACTTGTCTCATCCTGCCTCCTGAGAGAGCAAGCACAAGTACTTCTTCCCCCATCTTTTAAAGTCAGCCTCCCCTTACATGGTGCTCTTCTCCCTCCATGGTCAGTGTTCGTGTCTCAGGCAGGGAGGAGGGGAAGACAGGTGGTGCCGTGCCTTCTCCTCCTGTCTAGTGCTCTCACTCTCCTCTCCCGTGGTTCAAGTCTCAGACGCGGTGCCTTGAAATTCACATGGGGTACATGGGTCTGCATGCCCAAGATCCCTGGAGAAGAACGAAGGAGAAGGGATTATGTAGCCATTCCCTCTGAGAGGCGATTACTTGCTTTCTGTCTCTCTGGCAAGCGCACACACCCTGTTACGAAAATCTCTCAAACAAAAAATGGAAAAAATATATGAGCTACCTGCTGAGTGAGAATATGTTGCAATTTGTTATTTTTGACCTGTGGAAAGGTTTTACAGAAGGATGGTAAGAAAGAAGGGTATGCGGTGCTGGTTTTCAGTGTTGAGGTGATCTGGACTAGCACTGCCCCGAATAACTCTACCTCGTTGTCCAAGAGGCCACCTCTAGCCACATGTGTCTGTTAAATACGTGAACTGTGGCAATGCACCTAGGGAACTGAACTTTAATTTCATGTAAATTGTCACTTGTGAATAGTGACTGCTGATTTTGGATAGTACCGTTATATATGATTCAGATTAGTTGTGTGTGTGTGTGTTTTTTTTGTTTGTTTGTTTGTTTGTTTGTTTTAAGGAACATGTTTTTATTAATTAGGAATAGTTACCTACAAAATCTCTTAATTTCTAAAATATCAGATCACCAGGAAAGTCATGATGCCTTTTTGCATAGAAAAACCAATTACCCGATAACTGAGTAAGCGTAATTAGAGTGGGTATGAGTCCATTTTACTCCAGAAGTTTTTGAAAGTAGTCTCACCTTGAGAAATGAGAAAACTCAACATACTTGGGATGCAGAGAACATTTTTATTTTCTACTTGAAACTAGGTTATTCTCCACTTGAGGGAACAGAAAGATTCCTTCCTGTTATCTTACCTATCTGTGGGATATGTAGCTCACAAACCCTTTTGGTGATGGAGAGTTCTTAACAGGGATTGCTGGCTATTATCATTATCATCAAGGTATTTAGACAAAGTTATAATCAAATCTTCTAAACCTTGAGTGTCTCTAAGCACCTTATTTTCTTTGCAGCCTTGTCTTAAAAGAAGAAGCGTCTGATTACCTTGAATTGGATACAATTAAAAATCTCGTCAAAAAATATTCGCAGTTCATAAATTTTCCTATTTACGTGTGGAGCAGCAAGGTAAATCTACATTAATGAAAGTTCTCTGTGTCACCTTGCCACGTAAGTGTTTCACACTAAAAGAATGAAGGTTAAACATGGTTCTTTAGTTAAAAATATTCACAGAATTTTCCTACCAAAGACTTATTTTTCCGAGCTGTGATGTCATTTCACATCTTACAGACAGAGCCATAATTGTTAAACAAATGAGTTTAACCACGGTTCCACTCTCGTGCTGCAGACTGAGACTGTCGAGGAGCCCCTGGAAGAGGAAGAAGCAGCAAAAGAGGAAAAAGAAGAACCTGATGATGAAGCTGCTGTAGAAGAGGAGGAAGAAGAAAAGAAACCTAAAACGAAAAAAGTAAGTCTGGTTCATCTCCCGGCTTGCAACATTGTTTAGGTTATAAAGGGGGAAACGCAAAAACCCAGGGTTGCACACCTGAGTCTAGGTAAGCATCCAGGTAAGTATCCATTTTTGTTTTTGTTTTATTGAGATTTTTGCCTTAGGGCATGTGTGCTCACTGGAGAGAGAGAGCGAGGGAGAGACAGTAAGAGGGAACACAAGAAATCACCCCCCCAGGGAGGGTGGCCAAACCACAGTCCTTTCTCTTCCTGAGATCTTGGGCACATATGCAAATGTGCCCAGTGTAAATATCAAGCCACCAGATCAAGGACTTGAACCACAGTCGGCAATGTGAGAGTCCAGTAACATAACTGCTACTTCATCTGCCGCCTTCCCCACCTTCTTATCTTCCAACTTTATTCATGTGATAAGTCTAAGCTGACAGGTCCAGCTGTCAAAAAGAGACCTTACTAGTATGTGTTTTCTTCTAGAAAGTTTTAAGCAGCAAACACAGGGGATTTTTATGGGGATTTTTCTGACTTCGGTATATTGCCTGGAATTGGTGGCTGATTACATTTTGGACATTAAGATCTCAAGATGTTTTTAGAAGCCTACAGTGGCATGGTGGTTAAAGGTGCTAGGTTCCCACATTGCCAACTGCGGTTCAAGTCCCAGACCTGGTGGCTTGCTTTCTCACTTTCCCCTTTTCTTTCTCTCGGGTCAATTTAAATAATTACAATAATAATAATAACAAATGGAATTAAATCTTTTTAAAAAAATCTTAAATGTTTTCTAGCATGGTAGCATGCTCCTGTAGTCCCAGCTACCTCAGAGCCTGTGGCAATTCAAGCTCAGCTAGCAAGGCACTGTCTTTTTTGAGGGAGAAAGACAAGCATCCACCTGAGTCTTACATCAGACTTACCCCCCACCCCTCAGCAGAGCCTTCCTTGCCCCCCAGGGTCATAGGCACCTGTGCCCAGTGTGTACAGGTCACCTAGGGAACCAAACCTGTGGCCTTTCATAAGGATCCGGCATCCCTGAGCAATGCATACCACTGTGCTATCCCAGCTCACCAGCTTAGTAGTGATGGTTGAGAGATTATTTGTGAAATGGATTTTATTAAATCCTATGAAATAGGAATATATAATATGTATATTCTTCATAACTTCAAAGCAGTTTTAGCTGGCTAAAAATAACAATGAAGAAAAGTTTAAATTGACATTTTTAACAGTTATGTATTAAGCAGTTGTCTTTTTGTGTCAACTATCGAGAGAAACACTTTGCTTTCTACAAAAATTTAAAACCATTCCAGATACCAGATATCCTTTGGTGTTTCACATATTTTGAAATGTGCCGAAGCATCGGTCACAGCTAGGGTAGCTGTTGGTGAGTGCTAAGAGAATCTAATCAAAAATCCTCTAACTTCAGGTCGAAAAAACTGTGTGGGACTGGGAACTTATGAATGATATCAAACCCATATGGCAGAGACCATCAAAAGAAGTAGAAGAAGATGAATACAAAGCTTTCTACAAGTCCTTTTCAAAGGTAAGTATTTAGAATTCCCTAGCTTCGGGTTATTGACAAGTAGACAAGCTGTCTCCTATTTAGATGAATATGGTTTATCCCCATTTTTCCTATTGAGTATTTTCTTAAAAAAAGGTCTTTAGGCCAACTACAAACTGTCTACTACTGTGTGTAGATGAAATAGTCACAGATAATATGAAAATAGAATTTGTTGACTCAATCATAATTGAAATCACATTTAAATTTCACGTGAACCTTTGAGGTTAGTGTCTGGTCACTAGAGACTTTGAGAATAATTGGCTTCTAGAACACATCATTTTTACTGAAGTTGAATTACTACACTCTACACTATTTTGTTTGGAATTGCAAGGATTATTAGAATCAATGCTAGCTTAGTTAATTCATGATAGTGAAACATTACAAAATCAAAAATGTTTTAAAACTGTTTTATGACTAAACACAATTGGTTTCCTTTTTAATACTGTGTGGTTTTATATTTCATTTATATGTTTTAAAATATTCTGAGAAGACTGTAGATTTCAACACATTGCCAAGGTGTCAGGTTATAAAGAAAAAAAGATTTAAGAGCTATCTATATAGATAGATCTTTGATTTCTACCACAAAACCCATAAAACATTGAAACCATGTTATTGAATGACTTTTAACATAATCTTAAAATAGCTTGCTTAGGGACCAGCAGTTGGTCTAATGGCTACATTGCTGGACTCTCATGTAGTTGACTACGGTTGGAGTCCTGGACCTGGTGGCTTAAACTCAGGGTGGGCGCATGTGCGTGCATGCCCAAGATCTTGAGAGGAGAATGGAGAAGGGATTGTAGCATGGCCATCCCCCCGTCCTTCTGGAAAGCGCACGTGCCCTGTAGCAGAAGCCTCTAAAAAAAAAAAAATAGCTTGCTTATAACATCAGACATTTATTGTGAAGCCAAGTGCCTAGGAATAATTACAACATATGCATTTCCTGCCCATTTTCTTTCTTTTACCAACCTCTTATAACTTACTAATACAAAACCAGGGGCTGGCAGTTGGCATGGTGGTTAAGGGAGCTAGACTCCCACATGGTTGACCACAGTTCGAGTCCCCCACCTGGCAGCTTGCTTTCTCACTTTCACTTTTCTCTCTCTCTGTCTCTCTCCGGTCAACCTCAAAAGATAAAATAAAATAATGACAATGAATAAAATTAAATAAAATTATTCTTTAAAAAATAAATCTAACCCTAGTGTTGATTAAAGTTTTTTAAAGTTAATGTTTGGTTTCAATTTTTGAAACATTCTCTTGGTCTGTCTCCAGTTTTAAAATTAGAACAGGTGAAATAAATTTTAATAATATTTTTTAACCCAGCAAACACAAAATAGCATGTAAACAATATAAAAATTAGACATTTGTCTTTTTCTTTCAAAATGTATTTTATACTTAATAGCACATTTTAATTTGGACTAGCCTTTGATTTTAAGTTTATTGCCACCCAGTAATCCCTTGTCTTGGGATTTGGGCACTCATACAGACACACCCAATGTGATTTTTTTTTTTTTTTCCAATGTGATTTTCAAGCCACAGTGAACCCCCAGCATACCCAGTAGCCACCCATTTATCAGATCTGTCAAACTGCAAAGTAGGCCATGTGGGTTCAGTAATGGATAACACAGATTGAGGGAGTTTCTAACCTTCATGGCATTGACATGGAAGGACTCCATTACTGAGTTCTGTGGCTTTAACAGCGCCTTCATGACGTGTTGCTTATTTACAGTCGTGTTGCTTAAAGGCAGAGATGCGTTCTGAGAGCTGTGTCATAGGCAGTTGCATCATTATGTGACTGTCACGGAGTGTACTTACAGGTAAATGCTGAACACACGTGTACCACATAACAGATTGCTTGAACTTTCCACTGCATTTTTCCTGTGCCTTTTGAATGATGAACAAACCAACTTTCCACAGGAAAGTGATGACCCCATGGCTTATATCCACTTCACCGCTGAAGGGGAGGTTACCTTCAAATCCATTTTATTCGTGCCCACATCTGCTCCACGTGGTCTGTTTGATGAATATGGATCTAAGAAGAGCGATTACATTAAGGTGGGTTTTTAAGTTGTGTAAACTGAGTTTACAGTTTGGAAGTACAATTTCCAGAAAGTGATTTTTTTTTTTTAATTTTTTCTTTTTTTAGCTGTATGTGCGTCGAGTATTCATCACAGACGACTTCCATGATATGATGCCCAAGTACCTTAATTTTGTCAAGGGTGTTGTAAGTATCTTAGGGGAATGGGGGCATTAATGGGATCTGGCTGTGGGGGTAGGAGGGGGTGTTTTGGACTTTGGGGTTTTTTTCAGTGTTTTATTGTTCAGTGAACTTTTCTTTGTCACCCAAAGGTGGACTCGGATGATCTCCCCTTGAATGTTTCCCGTGAGACTCTGCAGCAGCATAAACTCCTCAAGGTGAGTATCTGGGAAGAGACTGGTCACTTTGTTCTTTGTGGTTTGGAGGACTGGCTCCATTAGTGAAAAAAATCAGATTTTGAATCTAGGCCCTGACTCTTAGAATGAAGAACCTCTTTCTCCCTGCTTTTCAGATCCTGAGAATCATTCTTTTTCCCCCGACATTTAATAATAAAATCTCAAACACAGAAAGGTTGGGAGAACTATACATGGACACCAGTATACCCAGTAGCCACCCATTTATCAGAGCTGTCATTGAATCTTCCCCAACACTTCCATAATTAAAATACTCTAGCTTTTTAACTAGAAAAGTTTTTGAAAGTAGGGACCAGCAGATGGCGTAATGGTAATGTCGCTAGACTCCCACAGAGTCGACCGTGATTCAAGTCCCAGACCCAGTGGCTTATAAATCACTCCAGGTGTATGTGTGCGTGCCCAAAATCTGGAGAGGAAAGTGGAGAAGGGATTGCGGTGTGGCCACTCCCCCTGGGGGAGTGGGGGTATGATATCTCATTTTCTGCCTTTCTCTCTGTCTCACGTGTGCACTCTATAGCAAAAATCTCTCTAAAAAAAACTTTGTTTAGGTCCTAGAAAGAAAACATCAGGAGTTCTAAAGTTGGAACATAAACATTAAAGCAATCTTGTAACTTATCACTGACAACTTACTTTCAGCTCAGTCTGACTAGGAGTGCCTCACTCTTCCTTTGATGATGGCAGGAATGGCACCTTGTCTTTGTGTCATTTGCCACTGCATCCCCTGGTACCTTATATACTCAAAAGTTGCCAATTAACTTATCTAATAGATTGTTATTTAATTTTGTGTAGGTGATTAGGAAGAAGCTTGTCCGTAAAACTCTGGACATGATCAAGAAGATCGCTGATGAGAAATACAACGATACTTTCTGGAAAGAATTTGGTACCAACATCAAGCTTGGTGTGATTGAAGACCACTCAAATCGAACACGTCTCGCCAAACTTCTTAGATTCCAGTCTTCTCATCATCCAACTGACATTACTAGTCTAGACCAGTATGTGGAAAGAATGAAGGAAAAACAGGATAAAATCTACTTTATGGCTGGGTCCAGCAGAAAAGAGGTGAGATGGACTCCAGGTGTAGGAATTACGCTACGCAGCTGGGAGATTATCTGCAACCATTGAGAAAAAAGGGAAAACCCAGTTGTGTAATTGGATAGGTTATAAGATTTGTCAGTCACCAACAGGGAAGTCACGTATATTTTCTTCACTTCTCAATTCTTTACCTGTAAGATGGGTTGGTTAATATATTCTATAAACACAGCTACTAGGATAAACAAATATGCGAAGGCCAGGCTTATAAAACTGTATTTCCCTTAATTTTGTAGGCTGAATCTTCTCCATTTGTTGAGCGACTTCTGAAAAAGGGCTATGAAGTTATTTACCTCACAGAACCTGTGGATGAATACTGCATTCAGGCCCTCCCAGAGTTTGATGGGAAGAGGTTTCAGAATGTTGCCAAGGAAGGAGTGAAGTTCGATGAAAGTGAGAAAACTAAAGAGAATCGTGAAGCAGTTGAGAAGGAATTTGAGCCTCTACTCAACTGGATGAAAGATAAAGCCCTTAAGGACAAGGTATTCTGGAAATTACATATCATTAAAACTAGCACCTATATTTCAGAAAAAGAGTTTTCTAACAAATTAAACAGTAGCTGATTGTTTATTACCAGTAACAGTATAAAGAACAGCATTTAGTAATGTAAATTTTTAGCAAGAAAAGGTTAAACATAAGTAAATTTTCTGTAATTCGTTGTTGCATTTGCATGAGCTAGTTTTCACAGCTTAAATATAAGTTTTATTTATACGTGTGTGTGTGTGTGTGCACGCACGCATGCATGTGTGTGTATAATTTTTTGGTATAGGGTGTGTGCACACACCTGAGAGAGGTGAAGTGAGAAATCATCCCTCCAGGGGGAGGACCATGCTGCAATTTCTCCCTTCTCCTGTCTCTTTTTGGGGTTTTGGGCATGCACCCAGTGTGATTTTCAAGTCACCAGGTCCAGAACTCAAACCACAGATTTGGCCCTGTGGGGTCCAGTACCTGAGCCTCCACACCACCTGCTAATCCACATTTTATAAATTTAGGTTTTCTGGAAAATTGTGACATATTTCTGTGAAAAAGTACATTAGGATTTTCCCCAAAACCCATTATTTTTAAAAAGTGATGTTTATTGGGACCAGCAGATGGCATATGTCGCTGGATTCCCATGTAGTCAACTGCAGTTCAAGTCCCAGACCTGGTGGCTTAAACTCACACTGGGCGCATGTTCGTGCGTGCCCAAGATCCCGAGAAGAGAATGGAGGAGAAGGGATTGCGGCGTGACCATCCCCCCAGAGATGATTTCTGTTTTCTGCTTCCCCGTCTGTCTCTTTCTTTCCACCAAGCGCCATGCCCTATAACAAAAACCTGCCCCCCCCCCAAAAAAAATGTGATGTTTATTTATTTATGAATAAAAGTTTCAGATTTTTAAAGTATTTATTAGATTATTATTATTTTTTTTTAATCTGACCATAGAAAGGGGAGTCGATGAGAAAACAAGCCACCAGATCTGGGACTCAAACCATGGTCAGCCATGTGGAAGGCCAGCACCTCAACCACCGTGCCACCCGCCAGCCCTGAAAATTTCACATTATTAAACAAAAATGTTTCTTAAATTTCTAAACCCAAACAAAAGCTACTCAAAGACTTTCCTGTACATTTATGAACTAGTGTGATGAGGGCTTAGAAAATTTAAAATAGAATTACCGAGTAACCTTACCTATTGACTTCAGACATAGTTAACCTTTGGGTTCTTCTCCTAAGATCGAAAAGGCTGTGGTATCTCAGCGCTTGACGGAGTCCCCATGTGCTCTCGTGGCCAGCCAGTATGGATGGTCTGGTAACATGGAGAGAATCATGAAGGCACAAGCTTACCAAACGGGCAAGGACATCTCTACAAAGTAAGCATCCTTGGAAACATCCCTGCCAAGTGCCAGCTTTGTCCGGCCTGCTTTAGGAGAGAGCCAGTTTCTGTGCAGACTCGTGTGTTTTAAGTGACCCCCCCACTGTCTAGTGTATGTTAGGTAGACAACATACAGTAGAGGGATTTCTATGTTAAATTAAAAACGGACTTCAGATGAGTTAAGCTCTCCCTCCTCCTGCATTTTATGAGAGAGAGAAAGGGAGGGAGGCAGATAGGTATATTTGACGGGCTCACTGTGTTGCTGTCCTCCTGCCCCAGCTGCTCAATTAACTGGCATTATAAGTGCATGCAACCGCACCAGGCATATTCAAGTTGGCCTGGAAATAGAGCCCATGTCTCCCGTGAGCCTTCCAGCCTCCCAGATGGCAGTGCTACCTGTGCACACGCTTAAGTCATTTTTACATCATGGCTTTTCTAACCCCACACCAGTTGGGTTAATTACAGGTACCTGTAATCCCGTAATATGTCCCACAAAGGGTAATCAATATTTTAATTGAAGGCCCAGGTACTGGTGATACAGAGGGGCTTCAGTACCCTGTATTTTCTCTTTTGTGTTTTTGTTTTATTTAACTTTTTAATTTGCCAGTGTGCACATGTACTCAGAGAGGGAGAGAGGGAAAGTGAGAATGCATCCCCCGTGTGGGGTGACCATGTTACAATCCCTCCCTCATTCTCAAGATTTTCAGGCACATATCCTAGCATGTTTTTATTTTTTTTAAAAAGCTTTTTTTTTTTTTTAAGAATTATTTTAATTTATTATTAATTATGTTTTAATTTGATGAGCTAGAGAAAGTGAGAAAGCAAGCCACCAGGTCCTGGACTCAAGCTGGTTGGCCATGTGAGAGTCAGGCTCTTAACTGCACAGTCAGCCACGTGCAGTCCAGCACCTTAACCACCACGCCATCAGCTGCCCCAGTGCATCTTGATTTTCTTTCAATAGTCATTTTCTGTAATTGTGAAATTAGGAAAAGGGAAATGTATGAACCCTTTATTTTGATGTTTCATTAATGTTCATTTTTCTCCCTTACTAGTTATTACGCCAGTCAGAAGAAAACATTTGAAATTAATCCCAGACATCCTCTGATCAGAGACATGCTTCGACGAATTAAAGTGAGTAATATTATAGTCACCCTCCTACTTGTCTGTGGAGTACATCCTTTAAATATTAAGTGCCATTTCTTCCATTGCAGGAAGACGAGGATGACAAAACAGTTTTGGATCTTGCTGTGGTTTTGTTTGAAACAGCGACACTTCGGTCAGGATACCTTTTACCTGACACCAAAGCTTATGGAGATAGGATAGAAAGAATGCTTCGCCTCAGCCTGAACATTGACCCTGATGCAAAGGTTCGTGTCCCTGACCCTCCACTCACCTCCGCCTGCTCGCTTATTGCCCTCTCCCTCTCCCCCTCCCCTTTGAAGATATTTCTCATGATGAAGTCAGGTAGCTTTGAGCATTTCACCTAACTCCTGCTTTCTGAAATTCTCTGAATGTTTTAATCCCCCAAAATGTCAGGTGCCGCATGAGCAATTTTATATGCCTTTTCCCTTTTTTTTAAGAATTACTTATATAATTCCATTTGTTATTATTTTTTATTTAATTTGACCAGAAAGAGACAGAGAGAAAGGGAAAGTGAGAAAGCGAGCCTCCAGGTCCAGAACTTAAACCATGGTTGGCCGTGTGGAAATCCAGCACCTTTAATTGAAGATATTTCTCATGATGAAGTCAGGTAGCTTTGAGCATTTCACCTAACTCCTGCTTTCTGAAATTCTCTGAATGTTTTAATCCCCCAAAATGTCAGGTGCCGCATGAGCAATTTTATATGCCTTTTCCCTTTTTTTTAAGAATTACTTATATAATTCCATTTGTTATTATTTTTTATTTAATTTGACCAGAAAGAGACAGAGAGAAAGGGAAAGTGAGAAAGCGAGCCTCCAGGTCCAGAACTTAAACCATGGTTGGCCGTGTGGAAATCCAGCACCTTTAACCACCACGCCACCTGCCAGCCCTGTGCCCTTTCCTTTTTACTTGTCCCCATGATGGTTAGCTTGGTGTTATCTTGACTGTCAGCTCCGATTAGAGGTTTTACTATTTTTACTGTTTCCAAAGAAACGGGAGTGACATTTAATTATGACCTTAATACATTTAAATCGGCAAAGGAGAAATAGGTCCAAGGCACTAATGGGCTTGTGAACGCTGCCCTTAGGTGGAAGAAGAACCTGAAGAAGAGCCTGAAGAAACAACAGAAGACACGACAGAAGACACAGAGCAAGAGGACGAAGACATGGACATGGGAGGAACGGACGATGACGAAGAGCAGGAATCATCGAAGGTAGGGCACGTCCAGGGGCGCAGCTCGCGAAGTCTTCCAGTGCTAGGCAGAGTTCCAGGTCTGTAACTTAGATCTACGTCAAGACTGTGCATCTTTCAGAAGTCTGCCTAAAAACGCGTATCTAATACCAAATTGACAAGCCTGAGCAAACCTTTTTCTTTTGAAAAATAGGTCATCTTCTGTGTTTCTTTATTTAGCCTGCCATTCTTGTTTTTAAGTAGATTATTCTGTAGCCCGTAATGTTTTTATATTCGTTGCTACGTGCTTTTGCTTCACTCTAAATTCTTTATTATGTTCAGGGGTCATTGATCTTGTTGTTCTAATTATTTTACAGATAAGCAAGGTGACATTGTAGCTGACAGCTAAAATACTGAAAATGGACTGGGTCCATTTAAGTTCTTTTTTTCATACTTGAACCTTTGGTAAGCTACAGTTTCTTTCTGCCAGGTTTTAATGCCTTTTTTTTTTTTCTATTTTTACAGAAATCTACAGCTGATAAAGATGAATTATAAATTATAGTCTCACCATTTGGATCCTGTGTGGAGAGGGAATGTGAAATTTCAGTCATTTCTTTTGGGAGAGACTTGTTTTGGATGCTCCCCCCAGTCCCCTTCTCCCCTGCACTGTAAAATGTTGGGATTGTGGGTCACAGAAAGAAGTGGGTTTTTTTAGTTGAATTTTTTTTAACATTCCTCATGAATGTAAATTTGTACTATTTAACTGACTATTCTTGGTGTAAAATCTTGTCATGTGTATAAAAATAAAAAAGATCCCAAATACCCAGAGTCTTGCCTGAGTTTTCATAATGCATTGTCTAGAATTCCTGATACACTTGTCTGTTTTGGGTTTTTTTTTTTTTTTAATTATGTTTCTTGAATTCTATTCCTTACAAAAGTGACTCCTGCTTGTCAAGGAAGGCTTTTTTTTTTTTTTTAAATCAAAGATTTAGTTGAAAAAAATAATTTTTAAAAAACACTCATAGGGAAAAGAGAATGTTGGAGAAGAATTCAAAGTATATATAGATGCGTGCTTTCCCAGCGGGCAGCGCTTAATCATCCCCTCCTTTTTGAGTGTGCGCTAAATTTAGTGACTCCCTTTTACAGTGAGTATGGAAGGAAAGAAATAGAAACTTTGGCAGATACTACCCTAACCAAGTGATCAGCTCATTTTCACCAGCAGTGTCATATACTCCCTCACAGGGTGTGATAAGGGCTGTTCACCTCTCATCTTTCCCAAAACCCATAGCCTCAATCTAATGAGAAAATTAGGAAATGATAAACTGGGAGGGGGTGTTGTCGCTGCAGTTTTTCAGTAAGTCTAAAGTTATTCCAAAACAAAATGTCTTTGAGGAAAGCACCCATAGGCATTGAGCAAAGATCCTGCATTTGAGCTATTTCATTTCTTATTTCTGTATAACTTCACTAAGCTTATAGCCATCCAAAATAATTCTTTTTTCTTTTTTTTACTGTATACTAGGGAGAGAAGATGTTTGACCTGCATGTTCAAAGATCTTGTGTGTATTAGAAAATTCTGTGGAACATACTTAAGTACTATGAAGTTTTGTTAGAGACTACAGTTTTCCTAATAATCAAGTAACCCTTTATTGGCTGCTTGTATTTCTGTTCACTCTATGCTTTTTGTCATTGTATGTACCCAAAAGGTATTTTTCTAAGATCTGTTTGCAATAATCACTTAGACCTTACCAGCTTTCCTACTTGAATGTTTATCGTTTTCAGAATTGTCCTTGCTTCCCTTTTCTTGGCCTTAGCCCCATCTTGGAAAACCCTTGGTGCTGTGAGAGCCAAGGGGAGGAGAGAAGTGCTGGCTGAAGTGCAGAAGGAAAGAGGCAGAGGTCCAAGGAAACCACTAGCCTGTGCACTCACGGAGGCCGGGGCACGGGATCAGGAATGGAGCGTCCGAGGCCCCACGCTGGCGCAGGTTGCCAGACTGCACACTCTCGCCTAGAACTTGTCTAGGATCTAGCACTTTGATCACCATCTGATCATCAAGACCACCTTGGAGAGACCCAGCTTGCTCATACCAAAATAGCCCCTGTTGGTCCTTTACCCTGGACCTGTGGCAATCGGGGACTAGTTCTGTTTTTGTGGCTGAGTGTAATACATGTACAATAAATCTTCTGTCTTAGCAGAAGGGATAAGAAAAAAAATTGTTCTTTTCTTCCTCTAATACCGAACAGTGGGGCCCAGGACCCAGTGCAGCGGTGCAGGTGGAGGAGTGCTGCTAGGTGATACTGGAGCCAGTGAGAAGGCCCAGGACATGGGTCTCAAGTTGACCTAAATGTGCTGGGTGCACCTATCAACGTACCCATGACCCCCGGAGGGCTGGGGTTGGGAGTAGATTACAGTGATAAGACCTTTTCAAGCGTACTTATCCATGTCTCTAAATAGACCTAGCCTTGGTGACAATTAGCAAACTGAATTGCAGTGTTGAAAGCCACATGGATGATGTGGCTCCAGATCCCTAACTGAAATACACTGGTCACACGTGTGACCACGATCTTGACAAGCCAGAGGGCTCAGGGAAGGGAATCACGGGGTGAGAAAACGTCAAGGGATTCTCATGTTTAGTGATGTGCACACATGTACTCCAACTAAAATACTAGAGTGGCAGCTCAGTCACAAGCGTGCTGTAGTTAAGGTATAACTCCCTCGTGATAACAGTGTAAACTGTGGTATAATGTGTGTTTTTGTTTTGTGGAGAGGTTTTTGCTATAGGGTGCATGCACTTGCCAGAACAGAGGAAGCGAGAAATCACCCCCCAGGGAGGATGACCACGCCGCAATCCCTTCTCCATTCTCTCAGGATCTTGGGCATGCACACACACATGCACACATGTCCCGGCATGAGTTTAAGCCACCAGGTCTGGGACTCAAACCATAGTCGACTACATGAGAGTCCAGCAACATAGCCATTACGCCAACTGCTGGTCCCTGTATAATGTGTTTCCAAGACTAGAGAGAGGGAAGGAACGTGAGAAAGCAAGCCCCAGAGAGAACGGTCATGCACTGCAATCCCTTCTCTGTTCTCTCAGAATGTGGGGCACGTGCTTGTTGCAAGCCATCAGGCCGAGGGCTTGAATCACTTTATCACAGGGTTCCAGCCTCTTTAACCACTATGCCACTGGCTGACCCTTTTTTAAATTTTTTGACCACTGTAGTTTTTAATTTCTTCATGAGAGAGAGCACCCTCAACAGTCTGCAATCCTTCCCAGCCTTTCCCAGCCAGCCAGGATCACAGGCACACAGCTGGCATCTACTAGTCAACCTAGGAACTGGCCCCTGGTCTTTAACCATCAGGCCGGGGACCCGACCCCAGTCTTCCTCTTGGCTTTCACCACTGCAGGACATGGCACTGTTGCTGCACCAAGGCTAGGCCTGAATTACCATTTTAAATGAATACTGTGTATGTCCTACTTAGATAAGTCAAAGCCATCAGGTCACATTAAATTAGTGACATCTTGAGACCAGCAGTTAGCGTAATGGCTGTCGCTGGACTCCCACAAAGTCAACTATGGTTGGCGTCCCGGACCCGGTGGCTTAAAACTTACACCGGGCGTGTGTGTGTGCATGCCCAAGATCCCGAGAGAATGGAGGAGAAGGGATTGCGGCCATCCCCCCTGGGGGGTGATTTCTCGCTTTCTGTCTCTCTGTCTATATCTGGTGAGTACACACGCCCTATAGCAAAAACCGCTAAAAAAAAATAATAAATTAGTGACTTCTGACTTCTACTTCTTAGAGTCCTATTCTTAAAATGCTAAATTTCCATCATGTCCAGCAGGAAGCAGGAAAAGCAACACACTCCCTCGGTTTCTGTAAAAACTGCAGCTCTGGCATAACCATCTTGCAATAAAACTGTTTGACCAGCCTATTTAACTACAAACAGGTTGCAACTGGTCTCTCTTGGACTTTTTGAATTAAAAAAAAAAAAAAAAAAAAAAAAAAACAGCTCTAATAACAAATACTGTAGTACTGCTTTTAGTGTTTGATGTATAGATGTCACAGATTTGGTTGACCTTGGATCAATATCTGGGAGGGAAGGATGTGGCATTGAGCAGAGGGAGAAGCCGAGCTGTAATGCAGGTCCAAAAACAGTGTCACTAAACCCCATGGGGAGTTAAGAACCAGAAGGGGAGCCCATCAGGTTGGCCACACCTTCCTGTTGTGCTGACAGGCCAGGCCTCCACCCAGCATTGGACAGGGCCCCTCTAGGAGGCGTGGCTTTGAGGATGCTCTGGCTGAGGCAATCCTTGCAGGAGCTGACAGACTGCAAGCTGCTCACTGACAGCACTCCTAGCACTTGGGGCGGCAAGCCCTTCCCTGGGAAATCTGGATGATGCATTTCCATGCCCACCGCAATGTATACTTTCTACTGTGTAAACATTAAAAAAGGAAATACAGATCTTGGTGAAAATCTCTTAGGACCAATACTTACTGAAATAGAGATGGCATTTTTACTTTAGATAAAGTTTAATTTGAATAGCAGTACTTTTTTTTTTTTTTTCCATTTCCAGAGGGCACATGCACTTGCCAGAGAGCAAGAGGGGGAGAGGAAGGGAGAGACAGCACCCCACCTGGGGCCTAGTCATGCCCTTCTCCTTCATTCTCTTAGGATTTGGGGAATGCACACACACCAGCCCAGCGTGTTCTTCAAGCTGCTGGGTACGGGACTCCGCGGTGTAGTCAGTCGTGTGGGATCCAGTACCTTAAGTACCACACCACCTCCTGGCCCTGGAAACCATTTTTAAGTCCTTTAATTTTATTGTATTTTTTTATTCATTTAATTTTTTATTGTTATTTAATTTGCTATAAGGCACGTGCACTCACTAGAGAAAGAGATAGAAGGAAAGTGAGAGAGCAAGTCACCAGGTCCAGGACTCAAACCGCAGTATGCCATGTGGGAGTCCAGCATCTTAAACACCATGTCATCTGCTGGCCCAATTCCTTTCATTTTTTTTTCCTTAGGGAGAAATTTTTGATATAGGGCACATGTGCCCACTGGAGAGACAGAGACAGAGACAAAAAGCAAGAAATCAGGGGGGAGGGCCACATCACAATCCCCTCTTCTCCATTCTCTTCTCAGGATCTTGGGCATGCATGCACGCCCAGTTTGAGTTTTAAGCCACTGCGCCAGGACTCGAACCAGTCAGCTACATAGGAGTCCTGTGATGTAACCATTATGCCATCTGCTGGTCCCTAACTCCTTTAATTTTTTTTTGTTGGGGGGGGGAGAGATTTTCACTGTAGGGCGCGTGCACTCGCCAGACAGACAGAGAGAGACATAGAGACAGAAAGCGAGAAATCACCCCCCAGGGGGGATGGTCACGCCGCAATCCCTTCTCCTCCATTCTCCTCTCGGGATCTTGGGCACACACGCACACGCGCCCGGCGTGAGTTTTAAGCCACCAGGTCCGGGACACGAACCGCGGTCGACTACGTGGGAGTCCAGCGACATAGCCATTACGCTAACTGCTGGTTCCCCCTAACTCCTTTAATTTTAAAAATAAAATTGTCAGACTTCTAGTCTGATAAAAGCCCTTCACAATTGTCAGCTGTGACAAGCTTCAGGCTTTGTGAAGCAAACCATAAAAAAAGAAAAGGTATTTCATTAATGGCAGCTATGAAATTTGATATAAAGTATCTCACACACAAGTTTGCAGTAAATAAAAGAGCAGCAAATAGCAAGCAATCTCAACTCAGATTTCTTCTGCCTCTTCTACCCCAGAATCTCCTACCTCAGAATCCCAGCCCTTCCCAGCTACCCACTGACACGCTGTGCAACACCAGCCAGAACCACATAGAGGCCGGGATTCAGTTTTCCAGAGTCAGGTATGGTGGCATGTGCCTGTAACCTGGCGATTCGGAGGCTGAGGCAGCACGAGGGTGAGCTCAAAGCTGGCCTGGATAATATAATGAGATCCTGTGTGGAGGGGAAAAAATGTCAGCTGTGGTGGCAGTGACTGTAATCCCACTGGGAGGATGAGGCTGGAGGTTCATGACATGGTGAGATCGGTCTTTTTTTTTTTTTTTTTTTCCTACTTGCCAGAGAGAGACAAAGAGAGAGAGGAGGGTAGGGGAAAGCCCTGGGCAATGGGATGTGCTCACACTGCAATCAATCCCTTCTCCTCCATTTCCCTATCCTGCTGGGATTTGGGGCATGCACACACACCTGGCATGTTTTTCAATATGTCAGGCTGGGATTTGAACCGCAATGGACCATATGGACCCTGGCTGCCATGACCACTAGACAACATGGCCTGAAACCCCCTCTTTATATGTATTTATTTACTTTTGTTATAGGGTATATGTGCTTGGCAGAGTAAGACAGAAAAAGAGGTAAAGTGAGAAATCACCCTCTAGGATGAATTGCCATGCCACAATCTCTTCTCTGTTCTCCTCTAGGGTTTTTGGGCACGCACACACACACCTGGCATGATCTTCCAGATGCTGGGCCCAAAATTTACCTCATAGTCGGCAGTATCCAGCCACCTTAACTATCCTGCCATATGCTGACCAAACTCTTTATTCTTCTTTTTAAAGAACTTTATTTAATTTATTATCATTATTACTTTTTAATTTGCTATAGGGGATGTGCACTCACCAGAGAGAGAGAGAGAGAAAGAGAGAGAGAGAGAAGTGAGAAAGCAAGCCACAAGGTCCAAGACTCAAAATGCATAGGCCATGTGGGAGTCTAGTGCCTTAACCACCATGCCACCTGCTAGTCCCCAGCTCTCCTCTTTGTGCCGGAAGCATCTAATAAGGTAACAAAAGACATGGTGGCAGAAAAATAAAACCAAAGACCTTGTACTAAATAGGGATGATATAAGCCATTTCAGTTGTTTTATATTGTTCATTGAAAAGAGTATCAATTATGAATGAATCAAAGGGTTTTTCTTAATTTAAGGATCTAATTTTTTAAATAATTATTTATTTTTAATTAATTCATTCATTCATTCATTTATTTTAATTTGACCAGAAAGAGAGAGGGAAAGTGAGAAAGAAAGCCACCAGGTCCAGGAGTCAAACCATGGTCAGCCATGTGGGAATGTCCAGAGCCTTAACCACCATGCCACCTGCTGGTCCCCCTAAGGATCTAATTTTTAAAAAATTTTTAATTAAAAAAATTACCAAAGGGCAAGCATATTCATAAGACAGAGAAAGAGAGGAGAAAGCACTCCACAGTAGAGCAGGGCCACGCGGCAACCGCTCTCCTCCATCTCTATCCCATCAGGACACTGAATATGGCACACTTAGACATGCTCGGCATATTTTTTCTTTTCTTTCTTTCAATAGAGCTTTGCTATAGGGCACTTGTGCTTGCCAGAGAGACAGAGGCAGGCAGAGAAACGGGAAGCAAGAAATCATTCCCCCAGGGGGAATGGCAAGGGATTTGGGGCATGCACGCACACACACCCAGTGTGTTTTAAGCCGCTGGCTCAGGGATGTGAACTGTGGTCAACTACTTGGGAGTCCAGCAACATAACCATTACACCATCTGCTGGTCCCCAGCCTAGCATGTTTTTCAAGCCACTGGGCCACGTGAGATCTGGTTCCTTAACCATTAGACCATGAGTCTAGCCCAAGATCTCTATGTTGCAGGGAACAAAATGGCATATTTTTGTTTTTCTATGCAAAAATGCATCATGACTTTCCTGACAACATAATAATATTTAAGATTTTAACATTAATTACAAAGATCCATGTCATGGAATAACTTGCCTAAGAAACCTAGTCTTCACCTTTAAGGATGCAGAATTCAAGGTCAACAGGTGGCATGGCGGTTAAGGCGCTGGACTCCCACATGGCCAGCTGTGGTTTGAGTCCTGGACACGACAGCTTGAAAATCATGCTGGGAGTGTGTGATGCCCAAAATCCCAGGAAGAGAATGGAGAAGGAATTGTGGCATGGCCATCCCCCCTGAGGAGTGATTTCTCACTTTCCCTCTCACTATCTGTGTCTCTCTAGGGCAAGCACCATATGCCCAATGGCAAAAACCTTAAAAAATAAAAAATGCAAACTTGTGGGCCAGCCAGTGGCTTAGAAAACACACTAGACATATGTGTATGCATATCCAAGTTTCCAAAAGGAGAAATGGAGATGGGACTGCACTGTGGCGATGTCATATAGGAGATGTTTTCTCATTTTCTCACTCTCTCTTCGTCTCTCACCCAGTAAGCAGATACCCTCTAGCAAATTAAAAGTAAAAAAAAAATTTTTAATTCTGAAAAATTTACAGAAAAATAGCCCTGAACGATAAGCCAGCTGCTCTATACATCCCTTTTGTCCTGTATTTTTAGACTCAGAATAAGGTTGAAACATTCCTATTTGTTTCCTAGGGCTGTCAACACAAAGTACCACAAACTAGATGTCTTAAAACAATACAAGTTGGGGGCCAGCAGGTGGCATAGTGGTTAAGGGCGCTGGACTTCCACATGGCCACCTGTGGTTTAAGTCCCGGACCTGGTGGCTTGCCTTCTCACTTTCTCTCTCCCTTTTTCTGTCCCTCTGGTCAAACTAAAATAAATAAATTAAATAATTATTTATTTATTTATTTTGGGGAGAGGTTATTTTGCTACAGGGTGCATGTGCTCACCAGACAGACAGAGACAGAGAGACAGAAAGCGAGAAATCACCCCCCAGGGGGGATGGCCACGCCGCAATTCCTTCTCCTCCATTCTCCTCTTGGGATCTTGGGCACGCACGCACACACACCTGGTGTTGAGTTTTAAGTCACCGGGTCTGGGACTTGAATTGTGGTCGACTACATGGGAGTCCAGTGACATAGCCATTACTGGTCCCAGTGGTGTATAAATAAATAAATAAATAAATAAATAAATAAAAGTCCAATACAACAACTCTTTAAAAAGAAAACAGAAATTTATTTTTTTCACAGTCCTGGAGGCTGAAAACTTGAAACCCAGGTGTCGGAAGGACTCTGCCCTGAGTCTCTGGGTAGAATCCCTCTTCCCTCGTCCCAGCCTCTGGTGACGGCCCTTAGTCCTTGCGTCCTTGGCTTGTAGCTGCATCACTCCCATCTCTGTCACATGGTATTCTCCCCATTATCTGTCTTCACATGACAATTTCCTCTTCTCGTTTTTGCTACAGGGCTTGTGCGCTTGCCACAGAGACAGAGGCAGAGACAGAGGGAGAGGAGAAAGCAACCCCCATGGAGGATGATTATGCTGCAATCTCTCCTTTTCCAGCTCTCTCTGCTGTCATCATTTTGGGCCTGCACACATACCTGGCGTGTTTTATCAAGCTGCTAGATCCAGGACTCGAAAGTCCTGGTCAGCTCCATGGGATCCGACTACCTTAACTGTCAAGCCACAGAACTGGCCCATCATTTTTCTCTTCTTAGAAAGACAACAGTTATGGGGCGGCAGGTGGCATGGTAGTTAAGGGCGCTGAACTCCCACATGGCTGACCACGGTTCAAGTCCCAGACCTAGTAGTGGCTTGCTTCTCTCCCACTCACCCCCCCCCCCCCCGTCAAATATAAACAAACAAACAAACAAATAAGTTCAATAAAAATAATCCTAAAAAAAAAAAAAAAGAAAGACAACAGTTACATTGGCTGAAACTAATGTAAGACCTCCTCTTACAGATACTGGGGGTTAGGACTTCAGCATCTTCTCAGGGGACACAATTCAGCCCATGACAGTGCTCATTTACAGTTTTTCAGTTATTTAAAAATATGTTTTATAGGAACCAGTAGAGAAAAGAAGACACTTGAGCCTCATCTTTTTTTTTTTTTTTTTTTGAGAGATTTTCGTTATAGGGCGTGTGCTCACCAGACAGAGAGAGACATTAGAGACAGAAAGCGAGAAATCACCCCCCAGGGGGGATGGCCATGCCGCAATCCCTTCTCCTCCATTCTCCTCTCGGGATCTTGGGCACGCACGCACACGCGCCCGGCGTGAGTTTTAAGCCACCGGGTCCGGGACGCGAACCGTGGTTGACTATGTGGGAATCCAGCGACATAGCCATTATGCTAACTGCTGGTTCGCGGCATAATGGCTATGTTGCTGGACTTTCATGTAGTTGACCGAGGTTCGAGTCCCAGACCTGGTGACTTAAACTCACGCCAGGTGAGTGTACATGCGTATCCTGAGAGGAGAATGGAGAAGGGATTGGGATTGCAGTGTGGCCATCCCCCAGGCGGGTGATTTCTTGCTTTCTGTCTCTCTGTCTTTCTGGCAAGTGCACACGCCCTATAGCAAAAAGTTATATAGAGGCCAGCAGATGGCAGGTGGTTAAGGGTACTGGACTCCCACATGGCCAACTGCTGTTCTAGTACCAGACTAAGCAGCCTGCTTTCTCACTTTCCTCTCTCTCTCTCTTTCTGTCCCTCTCTGGTCAAATTAAAATAAATAAAGTAAAATAATTATTTTAAAAATATATATATTCTATAAGAAAAATGAAAGGTCAATTTTCATTAGGTTTCTCAAATTTCAGAAGTTTTTTGTATTTAGAGGTAAAGAACTTACTACAGTAAAAATCACAGATGTTATAATTTTATTAAGATACAATTCCAAAGAAACTTCAAACTTTAAATTTTAACTTAATAGAACTTAAAACAAATAGTACTCTCTGATATTCAGAGAAACATTAACTTGACACCAGAAGCATTCATTGTCAAAATTATTTATTATACTTAATTTATAATTCCCATTTGCTGACTCAAAGGAATTAACAAGATTAGAACAGCAAGAGACATTGCAAGTACTCTATCTCACATGGCATTACAAACCAAGTGACTTCCGAACCACATTCAAGAAGCTAATGATATGCTCTTTGGCAATTTTCAAGAAATAGTAATCAAACCATAATTCAATTCCGGGTACCAGTCAGTATCTACTGAGCACCTCCCTGTATAGTAGCATTGGGTCGGGTACCTAAGGACGGATAGTTTAACTGAATACATTTAAAAATATTTATTTAAGGCTTATAATCTTATTCCCAGAATGTTTGGCAGAGTTGTATTTTGAAGATCCTACTGCTGAGAAATGTGAGGTTCCTGTTGTCTCTCCTTCAGTCCCAAAAGCTCCGTTTTGAGTTCTCCAGGCTTTGGTGGAATTTCAGGTATTGTCTGCAAAAACCAAACCAAAACAGAAAACACAGATGCCAGTGCTTTCTTAGATAATGTGACCAGAGAGACTTTGAAGAACAAAACGTTCCCTCCTTCCTACTCAATGATAAATGTGGGTTTTTTTTTTTTTTTTTTTTTTTTTTAGAGGC
>NW_006159512.1:7117144-7118071 GCF_000334495.1 Tupaia belangeri chinensis
GGCTTTTGCTATAGGGCACGTGCGCTCACCAGACAGAGAGACAGCAAGTGAGAAATCACCCCCCAGGGGAAGATGGCCACGCCACAATCCCTTCTCCTCCATTCTCCTCTCGGGATCTTGGGCAAGCACACACACGCACCCGGTTTGAGTTTTAAGTCACTGGGTCCGGGATGCGAACTGCAGTCGACTACATGGGAGACCAGTGACATAGTCATTATGCTAACTGCTGGTCCCCTCAATGACAAATGTTCTTTATGAGAATTTCTGGTTGATCTAATCCTGTATTTAAATGATTCTAAAAGGAGACTTTAAAAAATTCATGGGAAGATGGAATTAAAGTACGAGTTTATTTTGGTCCCCAAAAATCTGAAATCCATGCATTGTTTTTTTCATAACGCTCATCTTCCTTGAATGTTTTTGAAGACTCCTGGTACCATCCTAGCAAAGTCTTAAGAACTCAGAGAGGTACAATGTGTTTCAGCATCTACTGACAGACATAAATTTGAATAAAACTCTCCACATTTGGAAGTCCATTCCTGTATTAATTACTGATTCTTCTTGTGCCTGACACAAGAAATCAGTATTAGAAATGAATGAATAAGTTCATTCAAAATATTAAGTGTCCAGGATGTGCAAGGTAAAAAGTAGTGAGAAAAAAAAAGAACCAAAAAATCCCTACTGTCAAGGAAAGTGGTCAAGAACGGTATGAAGAGACTTTTATTGTAATGGCATTTTTTTTTTCAGAGAAATTTTTGCTATAGGGCACATGCGCTCGCCAGAGAAACAGAGACAGAGAGGCAGAAAGAGAGAAATCATCCCCCGGGGGAATGGTCATGCTACAAACTCTTCTTTTTTTTTTTTTTTGAGAGTTTTCTTTTTTTTTTTTTTTCTACAAGGCGCATGGCCTCATCAAGACAACAGAGAGAG
>NW_006159512.1:7118196-7120510 GCF_000334495.1 Tupaia belangeri chinensis
AGCTGCAAGTTCCGGCGCACGACCCGCAGTGGACTACGTGGGAGTCCAGCGACATAGCCATTACACTAACTGCTGGTCCCCTACAAACTCTTCTTGTCCATTCTCTCAGGATTTGGAGTACACACACACACGCCTGGTGTGATTTTTAAGCCGCTGGGTCCAGGACTCAAACCACAGTTGGCCATATGGGAGTCAAGCAATGTAACCATTATGCCACCTGCTGCTCCCTGTAATAGCTTTGTTAAGAAATAATTTTACAAACCAAACCACTCATCCACTTTGAGTACACAATTCAATGGCTCTTCATTATTCACAGTTGTGTGTCCGTCACATTTTAGATCATTGTTATCACCCCACAGCCATTAGCAGTCACTCCCATGTCCATATGGCCTTCCCCCAGCAGCTCTAGGCAACTATCAATCTACTTTCGGTCTAGATTTGCCTGATCTGGACATTACTCTGTGACTCATTGTTCATGGAGCATATTTTCATTTTTTTTTTAAAGAATTATTTTATTCAACTTTATTTATTTATAATTTGACCATAGAAGGACAGAGTAAGAGTGAGACAGAGAGAGAGGGAAAGTGAGAAAGCAAGTCACCATGTCCAGGACTCAAACCATAGTCAGCCATGTGGAAGTCCAGCACCCTTAACCACCATGCTACCTGCCGGTCCCCATGTAACACATTTGCAAGGTTTGTCTAGTTGTAGCATGTCTCAGTACATTTTTTTCTTGTTGAATATTTCACTGTATGTATATACCACATTTCATTTATCCATTTATCAGTTGATGGACATTTGGACTGTTTCAACCATTTGGCTATTATGAATAATACCATTCTGAACATTCATGTGCAAGATTTTGTGGGACATATGTTTTCATGTCTGTTGGGTATAAACCTAGAAGTGAAATAGCTGAGTTATATGGTAACTCTACGCTAAGTGAGGAACTGTTCTCCAAAGCATTTTATATTCCCACCAGCTGTGCATGAGAGTTCCAGTTTCTACACATCTTTGACAACACTTACTACTATCTGTTTTACTATAGCCATCAGAGTGAGTATGAAGTGGTATCTCACCATGGTTCTGATTTGCTTTTCTCTAATGACTAATGATGCAATCAGCTTTTCATGAGCTTACTCACTGAGCAGGTGACTTCTGAACAAAGACATGAAAGAGGATGAGGGAGCCAGCCATGTAGTTATCTTTGAGTATTTCAAGCAGATGGAACCACAAGTGCAGAGGACTTGAGGAGGGAGTGTGCCTTTGTGTTAAAAGAAAAGTAAGGTTATCAGTATAACTGGTACCAAGTATTTAAGGAGAGGTTAGGAGGAGACAAGGGCAGAGGAGAAAACTGGGGATGCAAAAATCTCCCATGGATTTTATTCTGAAATGGGAATGTATCGGTGACTGGTTTTTTTGTTTCTTTTTAGAAACAGGGTCTTGCTAGGCTGCCCAGGTTGGGCTAGAACTCATGATCCTCCCATCTCAGCCTTGTGAGTAGCTGGGATTATAGGTGCACACCACTGCCTCCTGCAATACTGGACAGTTTGGAGTCATTCGGCCTAACTCAACTGTCAAAAGACAACAAAGGTAGCTTTGTTGAGAACAGACCACAGAGGATCAAGAGTGGAAGGCTGCTGACAAGTCAACAAGCTACTGCAATAAATGAGGTGAGAAATAACTGACAGTGGCTTGAACTGGGTAGTGGCAATGGAGTGGTGATAACTGATCAGAGTCTGGATGTATTTGTCAGGTTAATCTAGTGAGATTGGCTGACATGTACCATATTAGAAAGGATGATTCCTAGGTTCCATCTGAACAACTATTAATAGAAGAACTGCGGTCTTTGCTGTTCTGATGAGCTGGACACTGAGAACAAAGCTCCCTTACCAGTTCTCTTAGGACAGCCATTATGGTCTCCTCTACTCTGAACTCTACTCAGACCTTATGCTCAGGCTTTGCTCCAAAAACCTTTGGAGAGGTTTTTCGCTATAGGGTGCGTGCGCTCGCCAGAAAGACAGAGAGAGTCAGAGAGATAGAAAGCGAGAAATCACCCCCCAGGGGGGATGGCCACACCGCAATCCCTTCTCCTCTTGGGATCTTGGGCACGCATGCACACGTGCCTGGCGTGAGTTTAAGCCACTGGGCCCAGGACTTGAACCGCGGTCGACTACATGGGAGTCCAGCAACATAGCCATTATGCTAACTACTGGTCCAAAAAAAAAAAAAAAATGTGTGTGTGTGTGTGTGTGTGTGTATATATATATATATATATATATATATAAAATTGATGTATATTATGATAGAGACA
>NW_006159512.1:7120548-7127044 GCF_000334495.1 Tupaia belangeri chinensis
TATATATAAAATTGATGACTATTATGATAGTGACAGTGACAGTATTTTCTGAAATAGCATAAAAAAATAGATAAGGATCATAAATTCCTCTGTTAGTGAAGTACACAGCATCCCACACACAGCTAGCTATCCTCGTAGCCACCCTGGCCATTAAGCCTCTATAGAGGTGTTGCATGGATACTAATGTCACTACCCAATCATACCAAGGTGGCAACCCAATCATACCAAGGTGGCGTGGGGTGAGACCCATAAGTATGCCCCTTCTGGGGACTACGGCTTCCTGCTGGCTCCCCCCACATACAGGTAACAGCCCTAATAATAATGAGAAGGGTGAATCAAAGGTCAATATTTCAAGGTCGAAGCTCGGGCATTTCTTCCATTGCCAAGCCTGCCAGATGTCTATTCTGCACAAGCCAGAGAATACACTGCTTTTCATAGTATGTACTTCCCACTTTCTTGTTTTCCTTTTAGAGAAATTTCTTGCTATAAGGAGCGTTTGTGCACCAAAGAGACAGAGACAGAAAGCAAGCAATCACCTCCCAGAGGGCCACACTGAATTCCCTTCATCTCCATTCTCCTCAGGATGTTTTCTTTTTAAAGAATCATTTATTTAATCAATTCCATTTGCTATTATTATTTTTTAATTTGACCAGAGAGAGTCAGATAGTGAGAGAAAGGAAAAGCATGAAGCAAGCCACCAGGTCCAGGACTCAAACTGTGGTCAGACATGTGGGAATCCAGCGCCTTTAACCACCACATCACCTGCCATCCCCCCTTTTTAAAAATTAACTATATTATTTATTTCTCCATTTTTTTTTTTTTTTTTGGGGGGGGAGAGGCTTTTTTTTTGCTATAAGGCGCATGCACTCGCCAGAAAGACAGAGAGAGAGACAGAATGCGAGAAGTCACCCACCAGGACGGATGGCCACGCCACAATCCCTTCTCCATTCTCCTCTCAGGAACTTAGGCACACATTCACACATGCATGGCATGAGTTTAAGCCACCAGGTCTGGGACTCAAACCATAGTCGACTACATGGGAGTCCAGCAACACAGCCATTATGCCAACTGCTGGTCCCTATTTATTTATTTTTAATTTGACCAAAAAGGGACAGAGTGAGAGGAAAGAGAGAGAGAATAAAAGAGAGAAAGCAAGCCACCAGATCTGGGACTCAAACCATGTGGATTCCAGCACCCCTAACCACTATGCCACCTGCCAGGCCTTCCTCTCAAGATTTTAAGCACACATGCATATGCGCCTAGCATGAGTTTGAAGCTGCTGAGTCCAGGACTCAAACTGTGGTCAACTATTTGGGAGTCCAGCAATGTAACCATTATGCCATTTGCTGGTGCCTGCACTTGCCACTTTTTACCTCCACTAGGCATCCCTTATGCTTCACTAGAACTCTTAAAAGAGAAGCAGCAGCCTGAAATTAAGAAAGAGCTAATACTGCACTGTTTATACAAAAATCCACATACCACCTACCTGTCAATACAGATGGGTCAAATAATATGTGATATATCCATATGATGAAATACTATGCAATGGTTAAAAAAAAGACTTAATACACACAAACGTCTATTCATGTAGGTGCTAACCAAAACAAGCAAGTTTCAGAGAAACAGGAGTGTAGCTGAACTATTTATATGGAGAAAAACACCCTACAAACTGTGTGTATGCATGCACACACACAGTCATGTACATTCAACAACAGTAAAAAAGAAGGACATACACCAACCAATAAATGGTGTAGAAAGTAGACTACAAGAAAGGGGGTGGGCATTAAGTGTGAGAATTGTCACTTTTTATTCTACAGGCTTAATTCAAAGGTATTATATAACTAGTATTGTTTTACAAAGGTATTCTTTTATTAACAAGCAAAAAATAGAAACACTAAACAGAAAGCTTGAGCTTCAAATCCTTCAGTCAATGCCTCATTAATTAAGCTATGTGACCGTTGAGAAATCACCCTTCTGAACCTCAGCTCCCTCATCCAAAACTAGGGATAAACACTTCTAAAACTGTAGTGACAATGAACTGAAATGAAAAACACAAATGGGGGGACCAGCAGGTGGCGTGGTGGTAAAGGTGCTGGACATTCCCACATGGCTGACCAGGGTTCGGGTCCTGATTCTGGCACCTTGCTTTCTCACTTCCTCTTTCTCTCACTCTCTGTCTCTCTCTGCTCAAATTAGAAAATAAATGAATGAATAAATAAAATAAAATAAATAATTATTTTAAAAAAACCACACAAATGGGGGACTAGCAGTTAGCATAATGGCTATGTCACTGAACTCCCATGTAGCTGACCACGGTTCGAGTCCCAGATCCAGTGGCTTAAACGCACTCCGGGCGCGTGTGCGTGCATGCCCAAGATCCCGAGAGGAGAATGGAGGAGAAGGGATTGCAGCATGGCTATCCCTCTTGGGGGTGATTTCTCACTTTCTGTCTCTCTGTCCTTCTGGCTAGCGCACGTGCCCTATAGCAAAAACAAACAAAGAAACACAGGTGGTTGGTTCTCTGTCCAGGATGAGTCTAAGCAGAAACTACTGCCCCCTACACTGTGCTCCAAACCATTCTATCCCTACCTAGAGGATACCTGCTTAGCACCCTCTTGTAATCATTTGTACCATACTTTCTCACCTCCACATCCTCAAGACCTAATTCCTGATAAGCACTTTGATTCCCAGATTCTAATTTGATGCATGTTTATTAAAATTAATATAAATCTCTTCTCCTTTAAATGCCTAAAATTCACTCATTTGTCATTCAGCAAATACGGAGCATCTACTACATCCCAAGGTCTGTTCTAGGTGTCAGAGATACAAGAGTGAGGCAGACAGACACAGTCCTCTTCATGGAGCTTACATTCTAATGACGTGAACGAAGAACAAGTAAGCAGACAAGGAATAAAATTATTACAAATTGTGACCGGGCGCTCTATGAAAACAAAAGACAGCACAGCAAAGTTGTAACCCTATAGGAGCTGGACAAAGAACCAGAACCATCATAGCCGAAGGGAATAGTTTAAAACTTCCAAGTTTCGAGGAGGGAAACCAAGCCAAGATGTGAGGGGCTAGGGGGCCGGGAAGCATGCCAAAGGGAAGGCCATGCATTGCTCTGGAGGCAATGCGATGCCAGCCAGAGGTTCAGGCAGGGCAGAAGTGACCCCTAATGTTGCTGCAGTGACAAGGGTGGGCTCCGAGCGGGAACGGGGACCCCCTTGCACTCACCAGGTCGGGCCGGTAGTACCTGTGTACCACTTCGGCCCCCGCGCACATGGCAAGGAGGCTGGCCGCGAACATTTTCACGTAGGTGGACCAGGGCACGCCCGCGGGCATGGTCGGCAGGCTGGACGGGGAGGGAACGGGCAGCGCTGGCAGGTCACGAACAAGCCGCGCCTGGACGAGGCGTTCGGGTTAGGGTGAGCAACCAGCCGCACCGCAGCAGAAGCGCGGGGTGGGAGCACCCGGGTTCTCTCCCACTCCCCGTCTGGCCTTCCTCGTTTATGACACGAGGTAGCTTAGAATCAGGACGCCCCTCTCGGGCCTGAGCCGAGCTTTCAGCACCTCGCCAAGGTGGGGCGCTGCGCCCGCGGGACTTAAAGGCCCGCTTGCTGAGCAAGAGGAAGAACGACCCCGCGGTTCCCTGCGACCCTTCTACCTTCAGGAGCAACTGCACACCGCACTCACACTTGACCCTATTGACCTGACCCGGAAGAAATGCACAGCTAAGCGCACACTTGCTGGGCAGAGGATCAGAGACGGACGGAAGTGCGCGGAGGGGACCGCGAGCGAGACGGACCGAAAGTACAGGGGTTGGCGGGCGCGTCGGACGAAAGACGCGGCTCCTCGCCTGTTCCACCGCAACACGGCGGAAGTGGGAAGCTGGGAGAGTTGGTGTCCGATTCTCACCAAATCCCGCATTGTTCTAGCCGCCGGCGCTTCGTCTCAGCCTACGGCTGCATTTCCCCGACAAGATGTGGAGGTTCGGGCTCAGTCCTGGGTGACGTCCTTTCGCCTAAAAGAAATTGTACGTGTTTACCATCTTCTAGGTGTAGACATTTGCATACTGAGGGCCGTCTTTCAGTTAGCGAACTTAAAAACGTCACTGCCCTTGTGCCTGGTGTCCTTTGATTTCTGAATAGAACCAACCTTACCCAGACGCCTAGTGCTGCTGGGAAAGAGGAAATTTGAAATCGACATTATTAAATCTGTGCATTTTTACATGGTTTGAATGTGGTCTTTTGTTAAGCAAAAGGTTAGAAGGTTAGTGTAAGACTGAAGGAGTAAGGTCATATGTGTAATATAACGTGGATCATGATACACTCATTTATTTTTAAACAGTTTTAGGGAGGTGTATTTGACATAGAATAAATTGCACATATTTAAAGTACGCAGTTTGAAGTTTATGAAGTTTGACATGTGAAACCATCACCCCAATCGAGAACATTCACCACCTCCAGAAATTTCATTGTGTCTAATGCTTTCTACACTGCCTCCTTCCCTAGGCAACCCCTGACTGGCTGTCTCTATAGATAAGTTGCATTTTCTTGAATATTATGTAAGTGGAATCCTGTAGTACATAAGGTTTTTTGGTCTGGCTTATTTCATACGGCACACTTAGTTTGAACTCTCTCCACATTGTTTCATGTATTGATAGTTCACTCCTTTTTAATCACTGAGTATGCTTCCACCATTGGTTTATTCATTGGCCTGTTGATGGAGTTTTGTTCTCAGTTTGGGGCTAATAAAAATAAAGCTACTACAAACTGTTGAGTATAAAACAAAGACTCAATGCAAGTTTTCCTGTGAACAGATGCTTCCATTTCTGTGAGGTATATCACAGGATTGGAGAGTGCTGAACTGTGTTGTGTAAGATCCTTGGTCCTTTGGATCTAGATCACTAAAATTAGAGACCTTGCCCTAGGCACAAAAATAAAGCCACAACCATAATAAAAATAGGTAGAAAAGAATTTAGTAGGAAAGAAAGATTTTAGAAAACAAGTACACTCAAAAGACATTGGGGCAGGCAGGTTGCTGGGGAGCAACTTCATTTAGAACTGGTTAGGTGTTATTTTTATTACCAGAGGTGATAATGAATATTTAACAGTGGGAGGTCTGTCATACCATCTATGTTTTTTGTTTGAATTCCCGGGCTTTTTCCTGTACGGCTTGCGCAACTCTCTCACAGGTGAAGAGTTCAAGGACTTTGATTACCTAACTGCATATGCCCAGTGTGAGCCATGATGACAGGAGCATCCTTATTATGATGAACTGCCCATTTCGTTTATTGCCCCAGTGGGAATCAGGAGGTTGACCAAAATATCTGGTTGGGTCTTTTTGTATTGAGGAGGAATAATAAGGGGGAGATTTGCAACCATCCCTATGTGTGTTCCTCAAGTACCAAGGAAGAAAAATGAGATTTGCCTTGCCTTCCTGGCGCTAGGAGCTGGGTAGGAAGAAGGCATTTTCATGGAGGGTCTGGTTGTAACTCCTGATAAGTTGTAACTGATGTGGCGTGTGTCCTTCTGCTGTTTTCTTAGAGCTGCCTGCTCAATACTTAGCTATCTGCCTATCACACCTAGGAGTAAACTGGAGCTTATGGTAGGTTTATATATACATGTATGTGTGTGTGTGTGTGTATAAATTATATATATATAATTATTTATTTATTTAACTTTACTTGTTATTATTTTTAATTTGACCAGAGAGAGTGAGAGCGAAATGGAAAGTGAGAAAGCAAGCCGCCAGGTCCATGGCTCAAACTTGAATTGGCCATGTAAGAGTCCAGCGCCCTTAACCACCATGCCACCTGCCTGCTCCAGTAGGTTTACATTTAACTTTTTATGAAATTCCAAAGTTGTTTTCTAAAGCAGTTGTACAGTTCTACATTCTCACCAGCAGTGTGTAAGTTCCAGTTTCTCCTTATCCTCTGTCCTTCTTGCTCTGGTCAGTCTATAATTTTAGCAGATTTTTTTTAAACAGGGATTTTTGCTATAAGTTGTGTGCACTCGCCAGAGAGACAGGGAGACAGGAAGCAAGGAATCACTCCTCATACTGCAATCCTTTTTCCTCCATTCTGCTCCTGGGATCTTGGGCATGCATGCACATGCACTCGGCATGAGTTTGAAGCCCACAGGGCTGGGACTTGAACCACAGTTGACTACATTGAAGTCCAGCGACATAACCATTACACCCTCTGCTGATCCCAAAACTCATGTGTTTATATTTTCTTTCACAGCATATCTACTTAAATCTTTTGGCCATATATTTTTAATTGGGTTGGTTTCTTAAGAGTTGCGTCTTTTATGTATTCTGGATATAAGTCCTTTGTCAGGTGTTATTTGCAGTTTTTTCCCCCCAGTCTATGGTCTGTCTTTTCTTTCCCTTAATAGTCTTTTTTTTTTTTTTTGGAGAGGTTTTTGCTATACGGCGCGTGCGCTCGCCAGACAAAGAGAGACATAGAGACCGAAAGCGAGAAATCACCCCCCAG
>NW_006159512.1:7127155-7132354 GCF_000334495.1 Tupaia belangeri chinensis
CCACAGTCGACTACGTGGGAGTCCAGTGACATAGCCATTACGCTAACTGCTGGTTCCCCTTAATAGTCTTTTGAAGAGCAGAAGTTTAAAATTTTTCAGTGACATCCAATTTATCTATCTTTTATGGAACATACTTTTGGTATTATATTTAAGAAATCTAAATCAGGATCACAGAGATTTTCTTCTAGAAGTGTTATAGTTTTAGGTTTGAGTCTATTATCCATTTAGATATTTCTTAGGTTTATTTATTTATTTATTATAAGAGGTTTTAGCTATAGGGCGCGTGCGCTCGCCAGACAGAGACAGACAGAGAGACAGAGAGCGAGAAATCACCCCCCAGGGGGGGTGGTCACACCACAATCCCTTCTCCTCTGTTCTTTTCTTGGGATCTTGGACATGCATGCACACCGGCGTGAGTTTTAAGCCATGGGGTTTGGAATGCAAACCGCAATCGACTACGTGGAAGTCCAGCGACATAGCCATTACGCTAACTGCTGGTCCTATTATTTATTTTTTTTTTTTGATATGAGAAAGACAGTGCCCTCAACTGGGTCTTTTTTTTTTTTTTTTTTTTTTGAGAAGTTTTTGCTATAGGGCGCGTGCGCTTGCCAGAAAGACAGAGACAGAGAGACAGAAAATGAGAAATCACCCCCCAGGGATGATGGCCATGCCACAATCCCTTCTCCTCCATTCTCCTCTTGGGATCTTGGGCACGCACACACACGTGCCTGGTGCGAGCTTAAGCCACTGGGTCTGGGACTCAGACTGCGGTCAGCTACATGGGAGTCCAGCGACATAGCCATTACGCTAACTGTTGGTTCCTCCACTAGAGCTTGATGCTGCAGTCTACCCCCAACTCCAGCTAGCCCTGAATCAAGGGTAAACACATGCCAGGAATACTCAGAGATGTTTCTAGATCTGAACCTTGAACCTTCCCATGTGGGTCAGCCTCAGAGACAGCATTGTTTTACTGCAATGCCACCATCCAGCCCCTTTTTTTTTTTTAATTTACCAAAGAGTTTATACACTCACTGGGGAGAAAACGAGAGAGAGAGAGAAAGTGGAAGGAACCCCTCCCCTCCACATGGGGAATGATCACACTGCAATCCCTTATCCATTTCTCTGTCCTTTTGGGATTTTGGACATGCACAGACATGCGCCCAGTGTGTTTCACAAGCCACTGGATCCAGGACTTGAACTGTGTGGTTGGCCATGTAGGATCCAGCTGCCCTAATCACCATGCTACCAACTGGCCTATAAAATTTAAATAATAGTAGCTACCTGTGATGTTTAATTTTGTATCAATTTGGCTAGACCCAGATATAGTACCCAGATATGTGGTCATACATTATTCTGGATGTTTCTATGGGAGTGTTTTAAAATGAGATTAACATTTAAATGGGTAGATTTTAAGTAACACAGACTGTCCTCCTAATGTGGGTGAGCCTTAACCAATCAGTTGAAGGCCTGAATAGAACAAAAGATTGACATCACCTCCTCTCACCCCTTCCATTCCTCTAATCCCTGAGCAAGGAAGAATTCTGCAGAAGATAGCCTTTGGACTCGAGGTGCAACATTGGTTTTTCCTGGTGCTCCAGCCTGACAGCCTTTGGAACTGAATTACATGTAATAAACTCGATGTTTGCATCTTACCAAAATTTATATGTTGACATCTACTCACCAATGTGATGGTATTGAGTGTAGCTTTGGGAGGGATTAGGTAATGGGGGAGAACCCTCAGAAGGGGGATCAGTGCCCTCATAAATGAGGCTCCAAGGGTTGCCTCATCCTGTCCAGCTTGTGGAGATACAGATAGAAGGCACTGTCTTTGGACTAGGAAGTGGACCCTCATCAGATTCTGAGTCTGCAGGTTCCTTGATCTTAGCTCTCATCCTCCAGAAGTGACAACTTTCTATTGTTTATAAGCCACCTAGTTTATGGTATTTAAAAAAATATTTATTTATCATTTTTCAATTTGACCACAGACACAGAGAAAGAGAGAGAATGGAGAAAGAGAAGGAAAGTGGAAAAGCAAGCTACCAGGTCCAGGACTCGAACCAGGGTCAGCCATATGGGAGTCCAGCACCTTAACCACCACACCACCTGCTGGTCCCAGTTTGTGGTATTTTTATCATAGCAGCCCAAACAGACACCTCAACACTGGTTCAAAGAGTTATTACTCAGAGCAGGGAATGACACACATTAAAGAGTCAGTAAATGTTAGTTTCTATAATTACTGCCATCATCATTATCACTATTATTATTATGAACATAACTGCCATCCTTAGCACCCATTCTCCTAGTTGCTGTGAGCTACTGCTCTTTAAGGCCCCCATATTCAGGGGGGACACTGATACTGACTTATGAATGAGAATCTGCAGTTTGAAAAACTACCTGGTTGCTGGGGCCAGCAGGTGATGTGGTGGATAAGGGCGCTGGATTCCCACATGGCCGACCATGGTTCAAGTCCTGGACCTGGTGGCTTGCTTTCTCGCTTTCCCTTTCTCTCTCTCTGGTGGTCAAATAAAAAATAACAATAACAAATGGAATTAAATAAATAGATAATTCTTTAAAAACAAAAAAAAAAAAAAAAAAAACTACCTGGTAGCAAGGCTTATTGAGAAAAAGATGTAACTGACTAGCATACTATTAGCTAAGAAGGAAGCAAGCTTACTGGATTCCTGAAAGGGAGGCAGCCTTGGAAGAAAGGAAGAGGGAGGTAAGGTGAAGTGACTTGGCCTTTCTTTTGTTGTCATATCACACAGTCTCTCTGAAGTAGATGCACATTTGGCAAAGCTGGAGGAGGGACACTTCTCTCAGGCTTCCCCCAGCCCTACTGGGCCAGGCTCACAAACAAAACAAGTTTGTCTTCCAGACTCAAGTAAGACCCTGACGATGGACAGAAACCATTTGCTCAGACTGCTTCACCTTTTTCAGGTCCAGTGTCCTGCCCCCCAAGTCCTCCCATAAACTTCCTTTTAGTGCAGGGCTGAGCAGAATCCCCTGGTCTGCTAAGGTTATGAATGGAGCTGACAGGACTCAGCAGCACAGCACCCCACGATGGGGGAGAGCCTTCCTGACCTAGGGGAATCCCCCGACAAAGTGTCCTGAGTAAAGTTTGCAGCTTTTTACATACCCTCATCACAATTCTCTCTGTGGGGACCAGCAGATGGTGTAATGGCTATGTCACTGGACTCCCATGTAGTCGACTGCAGTTGGAGTCCCAGACCCAGTGGTTTAAAACTCAACGCAGGGTGCATGTGCATGTATGCCCAAAATCCTGAGAGGAGAATGGAGGAGAAGGGATTACAGCGTGGCCATACCCCCAGAGGATGATTTCTTACTTTCTATCTTTCTGTCCCTGATGAGTACACACATCCTATTGCAAAAATCTCTTTAAAAAATGAAAAAATTTAATAATTTATAAAGGGACCAGCAATTAGTGTAATGGCTATGTCGACTCCCATGTAGTCGACCACGGTTTGAGTCCCGGACCCAGTGGCTTAAACTCACGCCGGGCACGTGTGTGTGCGCACGTGCCCAAGATCCCAAGAGGAGGAGGGCGGAGAAGGGATTGCAGCACGGCCATCCCCCAGGGGGTGATTTCTCGCTTTCTGTCTCTCTGTCTCTGTCTTTCTGGCAAGCGCATGCGCCTTGTGACAAAAACCTCTCAGGAAAAAAAAAAAAAAAGAAAAATGAAAAAAAATCTATGAAATAACTAAGGCAATTGACCTGCTTTAAAACTTTTGCAGATCATTGGCCTATGTGCTTAGCAAAAACAGAGAAGGATGGCCTTTTTTGTTCATTCAGCAAATATACACTGAATACTTACCATGTGCCTGGTTCTAAGTAGTACCTACCGATAGACCTTGTATTCATAAGCTTCTGTAAAGTTTAAAAAATATTTAAAGTTTAATTAACATATTAAATAGTCACTATAATACAAATTTAAGAGGTTTTTATTATTAATTGTTAGTTGTGCTATAAGGTGTTTATGCTTGCCGGAGAGAAAGGGAGAACTTATTCCCCCACATGGGAGGATAACCACATTGCAGTCCCTCATCCTGCACTCTTGGGCACCACACATGCACAGGACAAGTCTTTCAGGTCACTGGGACTGTGAATCCACTCACTCAGGTGGCCATGTAGGATCTAGCTGCTTTAACCACCACCCTCTGAGTGGTCCTTTATGCAATACAAATTAATCTTTTGGTATTTATCCATGCAAACTTTTTCCTGGGTTCTGGAATAAAGACATAAGAGCAAAGAGCCACAGTCATCCCCAGGTCACAAGGTGGGTGAGTGAGAAATTTCTGTCCTAAACCATGTCAGGTTTGGAGTTATCTGTCCCTCCTGTCCTAATTTCAAGAAAGCTAATACAGCAGCCATTTTTTTTTTTAAATCATGTAAACTAGAGAGACAGAAAAGCCTATTTCCATTAAGAGTTAAATCCTTGTACAAACACTAGTGACAGAAGATGAAAACTAACAAAACAACCAACTGTAAGAACCATTGGAGAATACAAGAATTAGTCTGGAAGGATAGGAAGGTGATGCTTGAATGACTTCTTACATCACAGACTACAAATGTTAGTATTTTCCCACACCTCGAGTAAAGCGGAGAATGGCTTAGGTAGAGCGCTACATGTTACAAAGCAGTTTACAATCACCCTATTCACAGATGAGGAAACTGAGGCCCAAGATGCCATGGTTGCTTTGACTCCCTGGTTTTCCTATTTCAGTCTCTTTTGTTTTACATCACATTAATAACAAATGAAAACCACGTTTTTTAATCGGGATAAAACTTCGGCTGGAAAGTGACTGGTTAATACGGACAAGCATAGCGACCTCCCCCCCTCCCAAAACACCACCCTCGCACCCATACCTCGGTCCACCCCGAAATGTCTGTGCTGACAATAGCTGACGTCAGCGCAGCGCTCCGGCTCATCCCGCTCCCCCCCCCCTTGTCCTCCACCCTTCCCGAAAGGCCAAGCGGCTGAACGTTGCAACTCGACGAAGTGGGGCCAACGTGATTGGGGGACTCCGGGCCACGTGACGACCACTAGGCGTAGGATCTGGCTCACGGGAGCCGGAAGTGCCTCGCGGAAGAAGGGGGGGGTCTCGCGGGGGTGGGTGACAGAGGCTCAAGGGAGGAGTTTAAGGCCAGCCGCCGTCGGGCCCTGCCGGCGATCGGGTCCCG
>NW_006159512.1:7132422-7158452 GCF_000334495.1 Tupaia belangeri chinensis
GGACCCGCCCGCGCGAGCGACCGCAGGGAATGGAAGCTGAGAACGCCGGCAGGTAAAGCCGAGGCGGAGCGCCGCCCCCCTCGCCCCCTCCGGCCTCCCCGCGCCCCTTGCGGGGGCGGCGGGCGGACGAGCGCGCGCAGGGGTCTTTAAACGCGCGGCCCAGTACAAAGGCCGGGCGCGCGTGCGCACTACGGCCCCGCTCCGCCGCGCGGGCCCGTCCCTCGTACACTTGGGCCCCTGTGTACCTTACTTAGCAGTCTCGGTTAATAAGTACTTCTTTCCGGTGCCGTTCTTGGCTGCATTTCCCTGCACTCTCCGTTTTCATGCAAAGACCTGAAAAGATCGGATATCTTGAGTATCCAGTTCGGGGAGTTTTTATTTTCAGGGTGGTAGAAGTACTGTGGTCGACGCTAGAGGCATGCTAAAGGATCGCAGCGAGGGGTATGTTGCTATGGAAATGCGCAGTGTAGCACTCCCAAGTCAAGTCTACAAACGGAGCTTTCCGGTGGTCTTGGGGACTACCTTAGGAATCTGTTGGGAGTATAAGATGTACGAAGAAGAGATTTTGCAAAACGCAAAGCTGCTGAGATTTGAACTGCCGGGAGTAAGATAAATGAGAAAAACGGGGTGACAGGGCCTTCAAAAAAATAATAATAACGATCATTAACACTGAAACCAAAGACTATTAGATCTCTGGATTATTCTGACTTTCAGTGGCAGAACAATTGGATTTAGGCAAGACAGGACAGTTTCGTGGGCCTGCTCATGTCTATTAAAAGATGTCTCTAAAATCTGACTGGTGCGTTGGTGTTATTTTTAAGTCATCCTTAGGTAATAAATTGTCTTAGAATCTAGGAGAAGAAATATATGTAGGTGACGTGCAAACTTTAGCCTGACTTGGTGGCTCAAAACCTGGAATAAAGCACTCTAATTCTTTCCCTGAAGAACTTTACAAAGAAGAGAATTCAACAGGATTTGTGGAAATCGCCCTTCCCCTTGTGATCTTATTTCAGAGCAGAATTGAAAGATGATTAAAGCTGACCACCAAACGAATTACATGTTATAAGACCTTATTGTTGTTGCACAGCAAGATAATAGGACTCCAGTACACTGTTTAGCACAAATCTGTGACTTATGTTATCTTAATTTCATCTGAGCTTGCAAAGCTTTTAACTCAGGAAAAGTTCTATATAATACTCTGAAGAGTTTATGCTTAGAGGTTCTGAAATGATTCAGATCCCAAGTAATTATGACTTTATGCTAATCAAGAAAGGGAATGCTCAGTACTTTCTATTTTTGGAAGATTAAAGGCATTCAAAGAAGAAAATTCATTCTATTAGACTTTGTTTTTTGTTTTTTTTTTTTGTTTGTTTGTTTTTTTGTTTTTGGTAAGAGGGTATGAGCATGCATTTCCCCAGGAGGGCTAGAGACAGAGAGAGAAGAAAGTACCCCCTGTGGGGAATAAATACTCTGCAATCCCTACATCATTCCCTTCTTTTGGGATTTTGGGCATACATGTGTGCCCAGCATATTTCTCAAGTTGCCAGGTTCAGGACTTGAACTGCAGGGTCAGCTACATGGGATTTGGCTCCCTTAACCACCAGACCAGGAGCTGGCCCAGTAAAGATTCTTTTTTCTTTTTTTGGAGAGGTTTTTGTTATGGGCGCATGCGCCCCAGAGAGACAGAAAGCGAGAAATCACTTCCCCAGGTGGTATGGCCACACTGTAGTCCCTCTCCTCCATTATTCTCTCAGGATCTTGGGCATGCACACACACGCACCCAGAATGAGTTTAAGCCACCGGGTCCGGGACTCAAACTGCAGTGGACTAGATGGTTGGGAGTCTGTGACATAGCCATTATGCTAACTGCTGGTCCCAGTACAGATTCTGTTTAAGGAAAATAGTTCAAGATTTTTAAAAAGCACCTACAGTTCATCCAACCGGAGATGAAACAAGAAGGAATTATATGAGGAATAGTGTGTTTCCAATTTCCATAAGCATGAAAAGTCTATTTCTCAAAGGTGGGAAATGAGATGCCAAAGCAAAGTTGACGGGAAAAGAGTGACATGGAACACCAAGAAAACATGAAAAAGAGACCAGGAAGGACTGTTTCATTTAAATATAGACACCAATAAAGACAAAACAGTTTGAGTTTTCTGTCCAGTTCACAGGCATGGTGTTAGAAGATGACAAAACATAAGTAATTGGTACTTTGTTTGGGTTTTGATTTTTTTCATTTTCTAGGAAAATGATTGGTAGATTGGAAATGGCCATAATTTAGTCTTTATTAACGTAGAGATTTAATGCTCAAGATCAGTGAGAGCATTTGAGAGGACTTTTAGCTGCTCTAACAGAAATTATATGTTCTGGCCCAGATGAGTTGTATTTCGAGAGAGAGGCCAGATTTCAGCAATCTCTGCGAATTTGTAGCCAGCAGGTAGATGGAGTCTGTCTTCTATTGACATTGGTCCTGAACAAAAATTTTCCTTATTAGTGCTTACTGAGCATTTAAAAAGGACTTAGTGACCACTAAATTCAGAAGAAGGCAAGAGACCTATGCTAGGTAGATTAACATCGGGGGGATACCTAGAATGGTCTTTGTTACTATATAGCAAGTTTACCAAATGCCAGACACTGTTTTACATATGCTAATTTAATCATCCTGGCCAGTGAATTAGGTGCTCTTACTCCCCTTTTAGAGATGTAGAAGCCAGGGCATAAAGAAGTTAAGGAAATTTACAAATGACTCAGCTGAAATTTGAATTTAGGCAGTCTAGCTTCAAAGTCTTCCTCCCTAGCTAACAGCATGCTGTATCACTTCTCTTTCTGGGCAGAATGAGGAGAGACTGATGACATTCTTAGTAGGTGAAAGACAAAATTAATTTATTACTAAAAGGATCAAGGGCAAACTGAGGAGAGGTCTGTGCTGATACACTGTATATCACTGTTCCCAACTTTGTTCAACAGTGTGACTGCTTAGGGTGCTGATCAAATTTGCAAGTGGCCCAGCCTGGGAGGGGTTTGTGAAATGATACATTGAATCAGCATCCAGAGGGAACCTAGCTGGCTGGAATGGTGAATCATCTTTTATGAAACGCTGCACAGCCCCATAGTAGGTGCAGAAAAATCAATAATGAAGTGTGGGACCAGGGAGAAGTGATATAAGAGCAGCTTCCATCAATGGTAAAGTCAATGTGAATCAGCAGTATGTGGGAACCAGTGAAGCCAATGGGATGGGTTCTGCAGTTTGTCTCCAAAATGCGGAAGTTGATAGTTGGGTGAAACTTGCTCAGTTTCAGGTGGGTGAGCCTTTATTTGGAGTATTTTATTTTATTCTGAGCACCAAAAATCAACCACATAGTAAAGAAATTTGAAACTGCACTGTATGGGGGGGAATAGTTAAATGAACTAAGAGCTCTGGCTTATTCAAAATCTTCGTATTCACAGTTTCAAGTAGACCGTGCACGTGGCAAATACACACACTTCCACTGAGCTGTGTCAGAGACAGCCTCGTAATTGCAGTGATATTTCATTGTGGTTTATTTAACTAACCCAGTGTATTATTCACTACCACCTTGCAAGTATTTAGTATTGTATATGTTTGTTCAAGTGAAGGTAACAAAATGTATTTAGAAAGTAGCAACTTAAATCCTTAAGATAGTATAAAATAACTAAAGATTAAAGAAGTTAGAAGACCGGTCCCCTGGCATAGTGATTAAAAGAGCCAGATCCCATGCAGCCAGCCACAGTTGAGATCTGACTCCAGTGGCTTGAAAAACTCGCTGGGTGCAACATCCCCACAGCATTGAGAAATGGGTGAAGGGATTGTAGCATGACCATGCCCTGCTGGGTCTCGCTCTCTCCCACTTCTTCTTCTCTCTGTCTGTCTCCTATTCTCTGTACATGCACTCTCTAGCAATTAAAAGATGAAGTTGGAGTCATTGATTTTAGATAAAACTTTAAAAATTCTGCTTTTTGAAATACAGCCAGTGTAACTTAACTGGACTTCCTGGGACCAGCAGTTGGCATAATGGCTATGTCGCTGGACTACCATGTAGTAGAGCGTGGTTCAAGTCCCGGACCTGGTGACTTAAACTCACGCCAGGTGCGTGTGTGTGTGTGTGTGTGTGTGTGTGCGCGCCCAAGATCCCGAGAGGAGAATAGAGGAGAAGGGATTGTGGCGTGGCCATCCCCCCTGGGGGGTGATTTCTCGCTTTCTATCTCTCTATCTCACTCTGTCTTTCTGGCAAGCACACACGCCCTATAGCAAAAATATCTCAAAAAAAAAAAAAAAAGTTAACTGGATTTCCTATTCAGCTTTGAGGGTGTGTGTGTTTTGAGAAAGACCATCAGAAAATACTCAGCTCATCGATTCAGGCCACTCTGAAAACCGGTCCCGTGAGCACTGGAGTACTGTAGTGTGCAAACGAGGCTGAGAAAGAAGATGAGGCAAACAGGAAAAGGAGAGGGCTAGCCCAGATCAGTTGGGGACATACGTGATGGAGGAAGGTGAACAAAGGGACACAAGAGCATCTTGTGAGTGGGTTTGATATAAGGGGGTCATAGCTGAGTGCTGATAACAGAAGCTTCAGATAGTGGGTTAAGGTCGTCAGAAAGTTTTTTGGTCACTGTTTTCTTTGAAAGCATCCATGAACAGAATACTTTGAATGAAGCTTAAATCATGTTCAAAAGAGAGGTCAGGGGAGTTCTTTTTCTTTTGTACATTCAACATTTCTCATAGAAATACTACCAGGAGAGAGAGACTCATGACCTCTCCTCCCACGGGCTCTCTTCTCTTCTAATTCTCCATCTTAGTGAGCAATACCTCTTTCAGCCAACTAACTGCCTATGCCAGAAACTGGGGGTTACTGCCACACACTTCTCTCTCCCTCACCCCCCAAAAGAAATCCATTAACTATGGCCAACTAATTCTGCCTCCTAGGTATCTCCTAATCCTTTCTCATATTTACAAAATTGCCATTTCTAGTCTCTATTTAGAGGCCAAAAAAGACCTACTCCAACAAGACAACGGAAAACCAGCAGCAATGAAAAAACAAATCTAATAAATAAATAACAGGCAAGTAAGTTAGTGGAGAGCCCAAAGTTAGATTGTGGCTGATCTTTATAACAAGATGATTACATTCTGAAGGTAGACACAAATTGTATCTCTAGACATTGTAACTCTGTATAGGTAGACACACTCTCAAGTCTGAGTACTAGAAAATTCCCATGATCTCATTTCGGAGAAAGTACAGGCCGGCTTGACAGGACTGATGTTTTATTGGTGACACGTCTTGTTGTTAAACGGTGCGAGAGTCGATGTTTGGTTAATAGGCACTCAGTAAAGGTCGGGCAAATGTGGACACATGGGAATGGATCTTCCTCCTCTCTCCTGTCCTCCAATATACTCTAAATAAACACTGCAAACTGGTTATAAAATGTGGGAATCCTGTAGACTTTTCTACAGCTGATCATGTAAATGTACATGTGAGTAATTATCATTACTGTGTCTTCCAGCTATTCCTTTCAGCAAGCTCAAGCTTTTTATACATTTCCATTTCAACAAATGATGGCCGAAGCTCCTAACGTGGCAGTTATGAATGAACAGCCAGTGATGGCAGAAGGTCCAGCTGAAGCTCCTGCTCAGGAACCTGTACAAGGTAGTGTCACCATGATAGTTTAGCAAGTTAGATACTGAATCAGCCAGCTTAGTTAAGAAAGGGCTTGGTCCAGCAGATGACATAGCAGTTATGTTGCTGGATTCCTACATGGTTTGAATCCTGGACCTGGTGGCTTGAAACTAATGCCAACTGCATGTTTGTAAATGCCCAAGATCCCGGGAGGAGAATGGAGAGGGGATTGTAGCATGGCCATCTCCCAGGAGGTGATTTCTAACTCTCCTCTCGCTATCTCTGTCTCTTTCACTCTCTCTTTGGTGAGCGCATGCACCTAAGGCCAAAAAAAAAAAAAAAAAAAAAAAAAAAAAAAAACCTCTTAAAAAGAAAGAATAAAAGGGCTTAGTGATGATTTTTAGCTCTATGGTTTTGTTTGTTTGTTTGTTTGTTTGTTTGTTTTACCACCACAGGGCACGTACACTTGACAGAGAGAGAGAGATTGAGAGAAAGGGAAAATGAGAAATCATCCCCCAGGGGAATGGCCTCACTGCAGTCCCTTCTCCTCCATTCTCAAGATTTTGGGCACGCATACACGTGTATCCGGCATGATTTTCAAGTTGCTGGGTCCAGGATTCAAACCCCGCTTGGCTATGTGAGAGTCCAGTCCCTTAACTACCATGCCACCTGCTGGCCCCTGAATTTTAGCTGTATTTTAGTGTTAACAAATGTAATCTACTTTTAAGCACCTAGTATGTGCTAAGAACTGTGATCGATCCTGGGGAATGAAAGTACGTGGATCCTGCCCTTTAGCAGCTCAGAACCTAGTAAAGCCATAAGTGAACCCCCGCACAGTCAGCACAGCATGTTGAAGAGGGCCCAGGGCAGGTGCTGTCCGAGCTGATGGGATCGGTACCTAACTTGGACCGAAGGCTCCCAGGCAGTTGCCTGGAGCACAGGTATAACACCAGAACTCACCAAGATCCCGAGAGGAGAATGGAGGAGAAGGGATTATGGTGTGGCCATCCCTGCTGGGGGGTGATTTCTCGCTTTCTGTCTCTGTCTTTCTGGCAAGCACACGAGCCCTATAGCAGAAACCTCTCTTAAAAAAAAAAAAAGAATACCAGAATTCTGCACCTCCAAGAGCAAGGAAACTTCAGCCCTAGGAAGAATGGAGGGGGACGATTCCAGGCTGAGGAACAGCATGTGGCAAGGTACAGACCTGAAGAAGCATGACATCAGAAAGCTGAGAGATTCTGTTGCTTGAGTCTGGGGTATAGAACACCGGGTCCAGGACTTGAACTTCGGTTGACTACATGGGAGCCCAGCGACATAGCCATTGCACCAACTGCTGGTCCCAAGAGAAGAGACTTTGTGGGTGGAGAGATGGCCATGATTTTCTCCAGCAACAAAATATTCAGTAGCACAGAGGTCAAGAAACTGCTTTCGGTTCTGAGATGAGATTACTTATCTCCTAATTTGACCTTTTGAAAATCACTGTTGGTGGGGCCAGCAGATGGTGTATCGGTCCAGGCGCTGGATTCCCATATGGCTAGCCACAGTTCAAGTCCAGGAACTGGCAGCTTCACAATCATGGCTGGTGTGTGTGCTTACATGACCAAGATCCCAAAATGAAAATGGAGGAAAAGGGATTCTAGGGTGGTCATCCTCTCTGAGGGGTACTATGTCACTACCTCTCTGTCTCTGTCTCTTGAGCGCACGCACCCTATAGCAAAAAAAAAAAATCACTGTCGGCCTACACATTACGTTCTAGTAGCTCTAAATTGATCTCTGACTGTATGTGGAATAGAATATACATCATACTTCCTTTTTTCTTTTAAGCTTTGCCATAGGGCTCATGCTCACTGGAGACAAGAGGAGGAAAGAAAGAGAATAAAAGAGCATCTCCCCTCCTTTCAAGGAGGATGACCACACCGCAATCTCTTATCCTCTGTTCTCCTCTTGGGACCCTGGGCATGAATGCACACGTGCCCGGTATAATTTTCAGTCTTCTAGGTTCAGAACTTGAACCATGGTCGGCCATGTGGGACTACATACTGCACCACTTACTGGTCCCATGTCAACACTCTTTTTACCTATTTCCCCAAACAATGCTTTTATTTTCAGCATCAGTCTCTTCCGCAGTACCTTTTTTTTTTTTTAATTATTTATTCAATTTTATTATTCATTCATTTATTTTCATTTGACCAGTGAGAGAGAGCAGAGGGAAAGTGGGAAAGTAAGCTGCCAGATACGGGACTCAAACCACGGTTGGCCATGTGGGAGTGTCCAGCGCCTTAACTACCACGCCATCTGCTGGTACCCCCCCCCTCCAGTGCCTTTTCTTCTTTCATCTTGAATTTTCTGTGTGGGCCCCACCCCTCACGCTTCTCCTGCTGCTAGCAGTTTCTGGAGACAAATGCCAATGATAATCCTAGATTGATTTTTTTGTTGTTGTTCAATCTTTTTTTTTTTTTTTTTTTAATTTTGTCAAGGGGTGTGTGCACTCATTGGAGGGAGTCAGAGCAAAAGAAAGTGAGAAAGCATCCCTTCCCTTAATGGGACATGGTCATACCACAATCCCTTCTCTAGTTTCTCTCTTTTGGGATTTTGGGTGTGCACGCACACATACCTGGCTTGTTTCTCAAGCTGCCAGTTCTGGGAGTCGAACCTGTCTGTAGACCATGTGAGATCAGCCTCCTTAACCACCATGCCACCACTGGCCCAAAGTTGCTTAGGTTTCTGATCTACATTCTGGAAATCATTGTGTTTCAGAGGCTCCAAAAGGAAGGAAAAGAAAACCCAGAACAACAGAACCAAAAAAACCAGTGGAACCCAAAAAACCTGCTGAGTCAAAAAAATCTGGCAAATCAGCGAAATCAAAAGAACAGCAAGAAAAAATTACAGATGCGTTTAAAGTGAAAAGAAAAGTAGACCGTTTTAATGGTGTTTCAGAAGCTGAACTTTTGACCAAGACTCTCCCTGACATTTTGACCTTCAACTTGGACATCGTGATTGTAAGAAATTTGGTTTTTATTTGATTTTTGAAGTAGTGGTGGATTAGCTATGTCATATAATAGTTGTTCTTGCAAATAGTATTTTGCCAAGAAGAACATTTTCTGAGTCCTGCTGGCGGCAGACGATGTCAACTTCAGGAGCTTGTGTCATGATGGGAATGTCGAAAACCATGGGCTCCAGATTGGGACTGTCTGGGTTCAAATCCTATCACAAGGTAGAGCCTTGGTCAAGCCTTAACTTTTCTGAGCACCATTTCCCTCACTGATGAAACAGGGGTGCTGGTACTCTGTCCCTCCTAGAGTTGCAGTTAAAAGAACTAATCCACGTGAATTACTTGTTGCAAGATACCTGTGAGTACTCTGTAAATGAGAGCACTGATTTTGAACTTTTATATTGCTCAGTAACTAGAAGAAATCTCAACATGTGGACAGCTGTGTAGGTGTTGTGGAATAAGCCGCTTGGAGTTGAGAACCAGACTCGTAGCTGGACGTGGCTCAGATTAGCTCATTGTCTAGGACTTTGTTTTTTCCAGACTAGGGGAGGGGTGAGAGCTTGAGGTTGTGGGGGAGTCAAACTATTGTTTTTTGTTTTGTTTTGTTTCATTTTGTTTTTAATTTCCTAGAAACAGAAAGAAAGGGAAAGTGATAAAGCACCCCTCATGGGCTAGGGCTATGCTGAAATTGCTTCTCCGTTTCTCCCTCATTTGAGACTTGGGGCTGGTCAGCACATATGCCTGGTGTGTTTCTCAAGCTGTTGGGCCCCAGGACTCGAACCATGAGGTCAGCCACGAGGGATCCAGCCACCTTAACTATTATGCCATGGCCTCAAATTGATGTATTTTGATCTTTTTTAGATTTTTGTCATAGGGCACACTTGCCAGAGAGAGATAGAGACAAAGAGGGGGAATGTGAGTAATAACCTCCCTGGTTGGATGGCCATGCTACTGTGTCTTCTCCATTTTCCTTTAGGGATTTTAGGCATGTGCGTACATGTATCAGTGTCTTTTTTAAGCCACTGGGTCTGGGACTTGAAATGTGGAATCGACCATGTGGGATCCAGCGCCTTAACCACTATGCCACTTGCTGGCCCTTCAAAATGATTTTTAAAAACAACACCAAATATTTTAATACAGAGGAAACCTTTTTCCTCTATGTGGAATATTTCAGTCAGGTCAAGAGTAGTAATTGATCAAAATGCTTGTGGTGCTGGATTAAATTCGTATTTTAGTCAGTTCAGTTTTGCCCCTTGTTCCTCTTTAGAAGTCCTAAGGCTGAAACCCTACATTATAAGACTGAAATGCGTGACCATTGTGTTTTGTAGATTGGGATAAACCCAGGACTCATGGCTGCTTACAAAGGGCATCATTACCCTGGACCTGGAAACCATTTTTGTAAGTGTTACTTATTTGTTTATTTCTTAATGAGTTATCTTCATTAATAGGATTTTTTAAAATCACTTGTGTCTTTAAGAAGAGATTAAATAGACATTTTTTGTTTTCTCTGTGTGTGTATGTGTATTAAAGGATTTGAAAGAGTATGTCTCCGATGAAACTTTGTGTATGAGAGTAGAGTACCTTCTCCTCCTTTGTTTGCATTGTTCTCAATGAGCTTTACTGCCTTTTTAAAAAAGAATTCTTTATTTATTTAATTCCATTTATTGTTATTATTTTTTAATTTGACCAGAGAAAGACAGAGAGAGAGAGAAAGGGAAAGCGAGAAAGCAAGCCACCAGGTCTGAGACTACAAGTTGGCCATGTGGGAATCCAGCGCCCTTAAGCACCATGAAACCTGCCGGCCCCAAGTTTCCTTGCTTTTTTAAAAGTTTATTTCATTTTTATCTTTTTTTAGCTTTAGCTATAGGGTACATGTGCTTGCCAGAGAGCAGAAGAGGGAAAGTGAGATATCACCCCCTCCCCCTTTGGGAGGGATGGCCAGCCACCCTGCGATCTCTTCTCCCCAACCCACTCTCCTCTTGGGATTTTGAGCAGGCATGCACACACATGCCCCTGGCATATTTTCGTTTTTTTTGTTTGTTTATTTGGAGAGGTTTTTACTATAGGGTGCGTGTGCTCACCAGAAAGACAGAGAGAGACAGAGAGACAGAAAGCAAGAAATCACAACCCCTCCCAGGGGGGATGGCCATGCCGCAATCCCTTCTCTTCCATTCTCCTCTCGAGATCTTGGACACACAATGCACACGTGCCCGGCGTGGATTAAAGCCACTGGGTCTGGGACTCGAACCTTGGTCAACTACATGGGAGTCCAGCAAAATATTCATTATGCTAACTGCTGGTCCCAGCCCGTGGCATATTTTCAAAGCCACCAACTCCAGGACTTCACTGTGCAGTCAGCCAAGTGGGATCCAGCCACATTAACCACCATGCCACCTGGCAGGCCCTCTTAAATCGTTTTTTTGTTTGTTTGTTTGTTTGTTTTAAGAGATTTTTTGCTACAGGACACATGTACTCACCAGAGAGACAAAGAGAGACAGAGTCTGTGCTTACAAGAGAGAGAGAAAGACAGAGTGAGAAATCATCCACCAGAGGGATGGTCATACCACAGTCCCTTCACCTTCATTCTCCTCTTGGTATTTTAGGCACACACGCACATACACCCGATGTGAGTTTCAAGCCGCCAGGTCTGAGACCCGACCCATGTTCAGCCATGTGGGAGTCTAGTGACGTAACCGTTACACCATCTCCTGGTCCCACCCAGCATGTTTCTCAAGCCACTAGTGCCAGGATTTGAACTGTGCAGTTGGCCATGTGAGATCTGGCTCCTTAACCACTTGGCCACCCGTTCAACTTTTCCTTTTCTTTTTAAATGCCAGAGTGTACATGTGCACACCAGAGAAAGAGAGACAAAGCGACCCTCGGTGGAGCCTGGTCACACTGTAATCTCCTTTCCTCTCTTCATCTGGTCAGGATCTGGGATGCACATGCATTCCCGCTGTGGCTTTTCAAGCCTCTGAGATCAAGATTTGAATTATTGTTGGTCACGTGGATCTAATTCCCTCCTAACAGTGCTTCACTACTATCTTATGGGGCTGGCCCTGCACCACTACTTTTTTTGTTTTTTTTAATGTATTTATTTTACATTCATTCACTGTATATCATTGCAGCATACAAAATGTGTTTTCCCATCCAGAGCACACTGTATATTGACTCAAGCAAACATATTACTAGATCTAGGGACTCGAGCAGTGAAATTGGCCACGTGGGATCCGGCACCTTGACCTTTCTGCCACGTACTCTCTTTTTCCTTCTTTTTTAACTTCAAGAATAGAATATAAACTACCACATTAATTCTTTGGGGCTCTGCAGAAATAAACTGAACTCTCTTTCCACAGGGAAGTGTCTGTTTATGTCAGGGCTGAGTGAGGTCCAACTGAATCATATGGATGACCACACTTTACCTGGGAAGTATGGTATTGGGTTTACCAACATGGTGGAAAGGACGACGCCAGGCAGCAAAGATCTTTCCAGGTAATGATGTCACGTTTCTTTTTATGGGTTGGAACCTTGACTCTTGGTGCCTCACATATTATGGAAATGTTGCATGTGTCTAGTTCAAGTTGATCTTGACAAATGTGTGAAGTGATCTTTTATTGAAAGCTACCTGAATTTAGCATATTCTAAATATTGCCCTATTTACATTTTTGACTACTTCTTAATTCAATTTTAGTAAAGAATTTCGTGAAGGAGGACGTATTCTAGTACAGAAATTACAGAAATATCAGCCACGAATAGCGGTGTTTAATGGAAAATGTAAGAGTTACTTTTAAATTTTATCTTCTTTCTTTACTAACATTGTGGACAATGTAAATATGTTTATATTTCATTTTAGGTATTTATGAAATTTTTAGTAAAGAAGTTTTTGGAGTAAAAGTTAAGAACTTGGAATTTGGGCTTCAACCCCATAAGATCCCAGACACAGAAACTGTAAGTCCTTAAAACTGCATTTATAGGGGCCAGCCAGTGGCATAGTGGTTAAGGTGCTGGACTCCCACATGGCTGACCGCCATTTGAGTCCTGGACCGAGCTGCTTGAGACTCACGCTGGGTGTGTGAGTCTGTACGTGCCCAAAATCCTAAGAGGAGGATGGAGGAGAAGGGATTGCAGCGTGGCCATCCCCCCGGGCAGTGATTTCTTGCTTTCTGTCTCTCTGTCTCTGTCCTGCCAGCAAGTTCATGGACCCTATAGCAAAAGTCTCTCTAAAAAAAAAAAAAAAAAAAAAAATTGCCTTTGGAGGGCCAGCCCCGTGGCCTGGTGGTTATGGGAAATGGATTCCATATAGCAACCTACAAGGTTCAAGTCCCAGACCTGGCCATTTGAGGGATATGCTCGGTATATATGCATACCCAAAATCTTGAAGAGAGGAAGAGATGAAGGAAAAGGGATATTGGCATGACTATTCCCCATGGCGGGTGCTTTCTCCCTCTCCCTTTCTTTTTCTGTTTCTGGGAGTGCAAGCACTTTCTGGCAGACTGGAAATAAAGAATGTTAAAATTTCATTAGTAAATCAGCTAAATATGGCCACTTTTTTCCTAGCTAATTTCCCTTTGTTATTTGTTATATTCATTGTAACTTAAGCCATGAAGGAAAAAAAACTCACTGTATTTTGTTGAGTCAGATTTATCTAACAAGTTGATACAATAGTTATAAATTAATTCAGATACAGTTAGAGATTTATTTATTTTAAGGATTATTTATTTTTTATTTTATTTATTCATTCATTTATTTAAATTTGACCAGAGAGAGAGAGAGAAAGTGAGAAAGCAAGCCACCAGGTCTGGTCAGCCATGTGGGAATATCCAACGCCTTAACCACCATGCCACCTGCTGGCGCCTGCTAGAGTTTTATTAGGAAGAGAAATATTTGTCAGCTAAATGCCTTAATGATTTTATGTTATTTTGCTAAAATATTTAGAGGAAATAGTTCGCATGCTACATTTAAAATATATTTAATAGCATATACTTGTCAAATTCAAGTGTTTTTAGCCCTCAGGCTCCACTGTGAGACAAGCATAAATGTAGACCTGATCCTAATTAGTTAAGCTAACTGTCCATTTCTGTATCTTAACCCAACTTCATTTCGAAATCATATAAATGGTACGGCCCAGACAAGCACCCAGCGAACCTAACTGGCATTTGCTCCTGTTATCTTAGCGCCATCAGGAAATAACACAGTAGTTTTCATATGATTGTTTCTGTAGAGCTTCTGTACACATTTGGTTCCAATTTTGCTCCTTAATTAAGTTTTGGGGCAGGGACCAGCAGATGGCATAATGGTTACATTGCTGAACTCCCATGTAGTCCACTGTGGTTCGAGTCCTGGACCGAGCGACTTGAAACTCACACTGGGGGACCAACAGTTAACATAATGGCTATGTCGCTGGACTCTCATGTAGTCGACCGCAGTTCTAGTCCTGGACCCAGTGGCTTAAACTCATGCCGGGCGCATGTGCATGTGTGCCCAAGATCCTGAGAGGAGAATGGAGGAGAACGGATTGTGGCGTGGCTGTCCCCCACGGGGGGGTGATTTCTCACTCTCTATCTCTCTGTCTCTCTCTGTCTTTCTGGCAAGTGCACGTACCCTATAGCAAACCCCCCCCAAAACAAAACTCCCACTGGTGTGTGTGTGTGTGTGTGTGCATGCCCAAGCTTCTGAGAGGAGAATGGAGGAGAACGGATTGTGGCGTGGCTGCCCCCCACGGGGGGGTGATTTCTCCCTCTCTATCTCTCTGTCTCTCTCTGTCTGTCTGGTGAGCGCATGCTCCCTATAGCAAACCCCCCCCAAAATAAAACTCCAACAGGTGTGTGTGTGTGTGCATGCCCAAGCTTCTGAGAGGAGAATGGAGGAGAAGGGATTGCAATGTGGCTTTTCCCGCCAGGGGGGGGTTTCTCACTTTCCCCTTCACTGTCTCTGTCTCACTCTCTCTTGCGAGTGCATGTGCTCTAAGGCAAAGACCTCTACCCCTCCAAAAATATAGTTTTGTTTATAACTTTCAAAAAAAACCCCACAGTGCACAGACATATATGCTGTTTATAAAACATTTTAAATGATGGAGAAGCCAGAGTGCTACCAGGTTTTTGTGGTGACCTCAGAATAATGTTTTTGCCATTTACCGGCATTTGAACTTCTTTTTACGTTCTTATGTTTTTAACTTCTTATAAATATGCAGTTGAGGAGGAAGGTGGTAGCACTGCTCTGTCTTTAAATGGAGATTACTTCTGTCTGGTTAGGTGAGATTGCACAGTGAGCTCACTGCTTCCTGTAGGTAGTGCATTGCTGTCTGTTAAATCCCAGGCGAGGCCCAGGTTCACCTCTTGCAGAAGTGCAAATAACAAGTGAAGTTGGGCTTGCAGGTAGCATGGTGGTTAGGGCGCTAGACTCCAACATGATTGACCAGAGTTTGAGTCTCGGATCCGGCAACTTACTTTCTCACTTCCTTTTCTCTCTATCTCTTTCTGATCAAATTTGAAAATAAAAATAGTAATAATAATAATTCTTTCAAAAAATAAGTGGTGCTGGGTCACATTCTCTCAGGTAGTTTTAGCTCTTACAGTATGAACTGTGAGTGCATTTATCTTTTAAAATGTAGCCTGTATCATGAAATATTAATGTTGTTGATAAGTGTTAGTGATTCACCTTTGAAATAGCCCCAGACAAGCTCCCAGCAATCCTAACTGGCATTTGCTCCTATTGTCTTAGACACAGAGGCATCAGGAAGGGACACAGTAGTTCTCATGCGATCATTTCCGTGGAGCTTCTGTAGACATTTGATTCTGATTTTGATCCTTAATTAAAAGTTACAAAAAGTTACCTTTTTAAGTTTCTGGGTCATTTTCTTTTTGGAGAGGTTTTTGCTATAGGGTGCGTGTGCTTGCCAGACAGACAAGAGACAGACAGAGAGAGAGTGAAGCGAGAAATCACCCCCCCAAGGGGGGTGGCCACGCTGCAATCCCTTCTCCTCTGTTTTCCTCTCAGGATGTTGGGCACGCATGCACATGCACCCGGCGTGAGTTTTAAGCCACTGGATCCGGGACTCAAACCGCATTCGACTATGTGGGAGTCAAGCGATATAGCCATTACGCTAACTGCTGGTCCCCTGGGTCATTTTAATTGAATATTTTGAAATTGAAAATGTGTGATTACAGAACCTGGTAAACATTTGTACCCATGTATCTTTGGATCAGGATTCTCAAGAAGTTGCATTTCAAAATAAATAATGTGTTTTTTCTTGTAATTTTCGGCATGGAGGCCAATTTTTAAATTGCAATGAATATACATAATTCATTAACCTCACTCATTTTTATATATGTAGTTATGCTCTTTGAATGACATTTGTCACCATCAACTAAAACAGTAAATACAAATGTCTTTCTCTTGGGCTGGCTTTGTAGCCTGGTCATGAAGGCAGCTGGATTCCACATGGCCAATCCTGTGGTGTGTTCCCTAACCCAGAGGCTAGAGAAACATGCCAGGAATGTATGTGCACACCCAAAATTCGAGGAAATAGAGAAATGCCTGCAGGGTAACCATTCCCCATGGGAGGTGCTTTCTTCCTCTTTATCTCCTACTCTCTGTCTCTCTGGCAAGTGCACACACCCTCTGACAAAGATTTAAAAGCAAACAAGCTGAGGGGATAGCTGTGGGCTGGCATGGTAGTTAAAGCAGCTGGATCCGACATGGCTGACTGCACAGTATGAGGCCTGGACCTAGCACCTTAAGAGGCATGCTGAGCACATGTGCATGTATGCCCAAAATCCCAAAATGAGGGAGAAATAGAGAAGGGATTGCATTCTGACCATCCCCTACGGAAGATGCTTTTCTCACTTTCCCTTTCTCTGTCTCTGGTGGTCATATGTAGCCTCTGATAAATTTTCAAAAATAATAGAGGAGCTGGCAGATGGTGTGCTGGGGCACTGGACTTCATATGGCTGACTGCAGTTCAAATCTCAGACCAGGTGGCTAGCTTTCTTGCTTTCCCTTTTTCTCTCTCTCTACCTCTCTCTGGTCAGATTAAAAATTAATAATAATAACAAATAGAATTTAATAAATAAATAATCCTTTTTAAAAGAATTGTTTTAATTTAACTTTTTATATTTTTACTCTGATCAAAGAAGGATGTGGGGGGAGTGAAAAAGCAAGTTGTCAAGTCCGGGACTCAAACCATGGTTGGTCACGTGGGAGTCCAGTGCCTTTAACCACTATGCCACCTGCCGATCCCTAAATAATTATTTTTTAAAAAATATAGATACAGATATCTCTCTCTCCAGCCATTCTACTTCAGGAAGTTATACAGCAGGTGCATTCACATCTATACAAAATTTAATACATGAAAGGTTTTTCATTATAACTTACAACAGCAAAAGATTGGCATTAACTGAAATGTCCGCAGTTGAGCTCTGGTTTAATAATGAAAATATTGCACAGCTACACAAAAGGAAGCTCTTTTTGCTCTGATATCTGATACAAAATTATCTCTGAGATACTTTGTTGAGCACAAAAAGCGAAGTGCAGGACAGAGAGTAGAGTTTGTTTCCATTCGTATATTTTCTAAAAGAGGTTAAGGAAGACGATATATCTAGACTCCTTTGGTTGCATATTCGTGGAATACGTCTAGACGGGTAATCAGGATTGCCTCTAGGTAGAGGAACTGGATAGACAAACAGGAGTGGTGAGATTTTTCAAGCTGCTGTGTCTAGGGCTCGAACCTCGGAGTCAGCCTTGTGACATCCAGAACCTTAATCTCCACACCACCTGCTAGCCCCTATATATTTGCTTTTAAAAAGAAAAGATTAGGGGAACCAGCAGTTAGCGTAATGGCTATGTCGCTGGACACACACGTAGTCGACTGCGGTTCGCGTCCTGGACCCAGTGGCTTAAAACTCACGCTGGGTGTGTGTTCGTGTGTGCCCAAGATCCCGAGAGGAGAATGGAGGAGAAGGGATTGCAGCGTGACCATACCCCCTGGGGAGTGATTTCTCGCTTTCTGTCTCTGTCTGTCTGGTGAGCGCATGCACCCTATAGCGAAAACCTCTCCAAAAAAAAGAGAAAAGATTAGTAATTAATGTAAATTGTGGGGAAAGCCTCATTGTTTTTAATTCACTCATTTCGTCCCAAGTAAATATTACAGGTTGGAACTCAAACACAGGGCTTTTGTTTGTTACATATATCCTACATAGTTAAATATCAGAATATTTGTCCACATAAAGATGTTCTCATCTGTATGCGTGGACTCTGGGACCACAGGGTTCTGAAGTAGCGTTTTCTGATTCCAGCTCTGCTATGTGATGCCATCGTCCAGCGCGCGATGTGCTCAGTTTCCTCGAGCCCAGGACAAAGTTCATTACTACATTAAGCTGAAGGACTTACGAGATCAGTTGAAAGGCATCGAACGAAACACAGACGTCCAAGAGGTGCAGTACACGTTCGACCTGCAGCTTGCCCAAGGTAAGTGGCCGTCAGCACCCCTCTTGCTCAGTCCGTGTGTGTGCATCACAGGAAGTGTGTGGTGGACTTAACGGGGGAGGAAAGAACATTCCAGCTGCTGCCAGGGTGCTCTGCTACTGGATATTAGTCACTGTCAAAATCCTTTTTCTGGCAGGGCGTTGCCCTGTAGCTGAGTGGTTAAGGGAGTTAGACCCAACTGTGGCTGGAATTTTAGCCCTGGCAACTTGAAAAACAAGCCAGGCGCATATGTATGCATACCCCAGATCCCAACAGGATGGCGAAAAGGAGGAGGGACTGTGGTATGTCCGCACCCCCGGGGACATGGTGCCTTCTCTCCTGTCGCTGTGTATCTCTCTGGCAAGTGCACCTGCCCTATGACAAAAAAAAGGGAAAAAACGCTCTTTTTACTAAGGGCTTCTCTATCGTGGGCACTCCTGCAGATACTGAGGCTCTAAGAAATGGTTGTACCTGCCTACAATTAAATGGATAGATTTTTTTTTATAGTTCTTAGGAATTAATTTAGTCTACACTATGAGGATTTTCAAAAATTACAGCAAAAAATACACAAACATTCAAGAAAAACAGCTGTTTGTCATTTCTGAATTATTTTCATAAATGTTGTTTAAAAATAGTTTTAAATCCTTTTACCCTTCTCACAGAGGATGCAAAGAAAATGGCTGTTAAGGAAGAAAAATACGATCCAGGTTACGAAGCAGCGTACGGTGGCGCTTACAGTGAAAATCCGTGCAATAGTGAACCTTGTGGCTTCTCTTCAAATGGGCTAAGTATGTTCCCTCCCACATGTGTGTTCCTCAAGGGACTTGGTTTATCAGGATTGGAGAAAAAAAAATTTACTAGAAAGAGTAAAATACTAAAAAAATAGGAATAGTAAATATAAAAATTTACCTAGTGACTAGCAGTGAAAATGTGATGCTTATTCGATGGTTAACTACTCGAACTTTACAGCTCATTTTCAGTAAGCCACTGGCTCTTTAAGCTATCCTAGTCATATTTTCCTTCTTTTATAACAAATTAGGATTTATCCATCCTGCATCTGAAAACAGAATAAAAACGTGTACTTAGGAAGCTTGCTTAACTATTTAAATCATTCTCTTTCATGAGACTGTTAAAAATCTCCTAATTTGATCATTTAAGACTCCCAGATAGGGACCAGCAGTTAGCATGATGGCTGTGTCGCTGGACTCCCATGTAGTCGACCACGGTTCGAGTCCTGGACCCGGTGGCTTAAGCTCACGCTGGGCGTGTGTGCAGGCATGCGCAAGATCCCAAGAAGAGAATGGAGGAGAGGGGATTGTGGTGTGGCCATGAATCCTGGGGGTGAGTGATTTCTCGCTTTCTGTCTCTCTCTCTTTCTGGCGAGTGCACGCGCCCTATAGCAAAAACCTCTTCTAAATGAATGAATGAATGAATGAATATATATTAAAAAAAAAAAAAACTTCCAGATAGAATAAAGTAACATTCTTTTCCCCTCTCAAGCAGCGGACAGTGTGGAGTTAAGAGGAGAATCAACTTTCAGTGACGTTCCAAACGAGCAGTGGATAAGCCAGCCATTTGCAGACCAGACTCCCTCTTTTAATCACTGTGGAACACAAGAACAAGAAGGAAACTGCGCTTAAGAATGGGGTTTCTCAGCTGTGCTTACATGCTGCAGTTTTAATGCAGTCGTCAGGAAGCAGAACCTCGGTGTGCTAACTAAGTATTTGATTGGTCTTTTACTCTAGTGGTGTGCTTACGGTCAAGAACACTTGTGTGGTAGAATCACCTCTATGAACCTGAGTAGCTTAGAAGGAAAAGTAGGGTTTTTTTGTATATGAGTTTTTGTATTTGAATTAAGCATCATTCCAGCTTTTTATATACTATATTGCATTTATGAAGAAATTGATTTTCTTTGGGGAGTGACTTTTGATCTATAATTTTAAAATACAAGTCTGAATATTTATAGTTAATTCTTAACTGTGCATAAACCTAGAGGTACCATTATCCCTTTCTGCCTGAGAAGGGCATGCTCATGATGGGAAGTGCCGCTGGTGAAGGAGCAAAGGTGCTGACTTTCGTAGATGAAGTTAACCCTCAGTGGAGGCTCATCTGTTAGTTTCAAGTGGTGGTTAATGAGACCTCCTTGCTTTCCCAGCGGTGTTCATGAGAGCTGCTTCGTAATAGAATCGTGGAACAAGGCCTTGCCAGCCAGCCTGGCCTTCCCTGATAGGGCACTGAACCCTGTCCTTTGCCACCTCAGCCCTGTGTGCTAATCCTCTGGTAGGCAGAAACTATTCTGCTGGGATGGTAAGTTCCAGAGACTGCAGTAGACCTTTTATATGTTGTTACTTATCTCAGTTTTACTTGAGAGATGTAAATGTGACAGGGAAGGAACTGAATTTTCCCTGTCAGTATTTATCACCATTCTAATTTATCCCCTCCTTGGCTTTAAGGAAAGGACATGGAAAGTGGTAAGAAATGAACTTTTAGGCTGAACAAAAAGATGCTGGGGATGTTTGATCATCTTATTTAAACTGGTGCTTTCTGTACATGAGATGTACTGAAATAAATAATACAGGATCCTCCTTGCTGGGTAAACCTAGAAAGCCAATTACTTAAAAAATTCTTTCTCTGCATCATCACTGTTAGTTACAGTGGATTAAGTGAACCTCATGAATGGTTGTTCTGAGTTAAGTACCTTTGTGATTTTCTAATGCGTTTTCCATGGTGCTACAAAGAGTCCATACTTCCTGGATCTGGAGGAATTAAAGCTGGTTACTCAAAAATGCCATTTGCATTCAAGTCCTAATCACTCCTGAAGATTCTGGTTTCACACATGGAGCATGCTGTTTTTTCTGAAGTATTTCTGAGGTTCTTCCCCTCAGGAGGATACATGGCCTGTTCTTTTCTTAGAAATAAGAGAAACACATTCGTGTTGTGAATCTTAACATGCTTTTAGCTGTGGCTATAATGGATTTTAATTTTTCCGAAGTCTAGATCGAGCTGTGTAAATGTCATTCATGTTATTTAACTGATGTACTGTACTGCTGTTTACATGGACGTTTTGTGCGGGTGCTTTGAAGTGCCTTGCATCAGGGATTAGGAGCAACTGAATTATTTTTTCATGCGACTATGTAAAGCATGTAACTAGGTATTGTTTTGGTATATAACTATTGTAGATTTACAATAAATTTTATTTGAGTGGGAAAAAATCCCCTTTAAATTATGACAAACACTCACTAGAGAATGGGTTTCAAGTTTTTCCAACCATACAGGTATGGTGGTTTTCATCAAACTTGACAAAGTAGTAAATGTTGATGTTTCCTGTACATGACAGTATGAGACTTTTTCATTAAATAATATCGAAAGATTTTTCAATTCATTTGAAAGTCTGATGGTTTTTAATAATAAAAAAATTAATGATTATTCTTAAGTTGTAGGCTTTTTCTGTAGCAAGACTTAAAGGTATTCTTTCACCCATTAAACCCGAGGTCATCTTACCTTCTGTCTTTAACATGTAGAATAACATACATGATGAAAACTATAAAAATCTGTGAATATTTTATTTTTTCACACATTGCGTCTTAAATTTGATAATTCTGTAAAAGATAAGACCAGCAACATTTAAAACATAAGAACTTGCATGTGAGAAATGCATTTAGAAATTTTAAAAATTTGTAGACATAACTGTCATTTAGTATTTAGCAAGCTGATTGTTGATATCTAGATGGGTTTATTTCTTTCCAGTGATGTATTTCGTTCACAAAATCTTCCATTTCCATAATGACCACTCACATTCTCTTGAAGTAAATCAATCCTATATGGTGCAAAGCATAATACCGTTTGCACACAGTGGTTTCTGTTTTTTTGTACTGTGGCTCATGCATATCGAAGGTACTGCCCATAAAGGAGAATGGTATGGTAGGCCACAGACAGTTCCACATTTTTACACAGCAGATACTTGAAGTGTTACATCACATCAACTATTGTGATTGAGTTTAAATACCCCTGCAGGGTCAGGGACAAACCAGCTTTCCCACAAGTCGTTGTGAACGCTAGGGAAGTCCCAAGGCTTATGTCTTCCATTCCAGTGGAGTAACTTAGCTTCCTGCAGAAAGTGCTCTGAATATCTGGTATCTGGGTTCCAACCTTCATTGTGTTTAGAGGAAAAGAATAGGCTTGTTAGAGAATATAATTTTTATGTTAAAAATTAAGTACAAGTTCATGGTGGGAAAAAATAAAACAAGAAAGGGTTATATAACAAATAATGTTCCACCCACCCCAGATCTCCAAAGCAACCACTAAAGAGTCTCTCATGAGTTTTTCTAGTATATTTCTAGTATTTTTCTAGTAGTATACCTACATGCATTTATATTTTTTGGAGAAAACAAAACAATATATTGCTACCTTGCCTGTTTTTTTTAATTTATTTATTTGTACCTTGCCTTTTTAAAATTATTCCTTTAGAAAATTTCTCATATGGGGAACCAGCAGTTAGCGTAATGGCTATGTCGCTGGACTCCCACGTAGTCGACCGCGGTTCGCGTCCTGGACCTGGTGGCTTAAAACTCACGCCGGGTGCGTGTGCATGCGTGCCCAAGATCTCGCGAGGAGAATGGAGGAGAAGGGATTGCGGCGTGGCCATCCCCCCTGGGGGGTGATTTCTCGCTTTCTATCTCTATGTCTCTCTCTGTCTGTCTGGCGAGCACACGCGCCCTATAGTGAAAATCTCTCTCAAAAAAAAATTTCTCATATGAGCAGATATAGACTTCCTAAATTTCAAATAATTATATAAAATGAATATGTGATTTTTTTTTTTAACTTTTGTGAGAGAGACAGTCACCCCCAACAGGGCCTTCATCCACTCCCAACCTCAGCCAGCCAGGATCATGCGTGCGTGCCTATTGTGTACAAAGGAAACCTCTGAACACAAACCTGGGACCTTCCCATGTGGCTTCAGCATCACAGAGCAGTGGATAACCACTGGCCAACCATGGGTGGACTACCACTGCACCACCATGGGTGGACTACCACTGGCCGGCCCACCATGGTTGGCCTCTATGATTTTTTTATTGAGGTCCTTTTAAGGTAATTTAGGTTGTTTCTGTCTTGTCACTAACACAAACAACACAACAGTGAAGAGCCTTCTACATATGTTTGGTGTATGTGTAAAACTTGTATGTAGGATAGACGTGTAGGTAGAACAACTAGGTGAAGGGGTTTGTGTCTTTTGCCAAATTGTTCCCTAAGAAGTCATGTTGGTTTCCCTCCCACACAGTGTCTATAGGACTTCTTATTTCCCTGTATCCTACCTCCTTAATATGGCAACACTTTCTTTTAAATTTTCTTTTTACCATTTGAAATGTGCCTAAGATTTCTTGGGGCCAGCATCTTGCTTAGTGGTGTGGTGCTGGACTCCCACACGGCCTACTGTAGTTCAGGGTCTTGGACCCAGTGGCTTGAAACTCTCGTTGGGTGTTCCATGCATGCACAAAATCCCAAGAGGAGCATGAAGGAGAAGGGATTGCGGCGTGGCCATCCCCCCTGGGGGGTGATTTCCTGCTTTCTATCTCTCTGTCTCTCTCTGTCTGTGTTTGTGTGTCTCCGGTGAGTGCATGTGCCCTATAGCAAATCTCTCTTAAGGGGAAAAAAAGGATATCTACTTTGAAAAACAGCCATCTCTACTGGAATATTATTCTCCTTGTAAGTTCACTTAAAAGACTGCATTTTCCCTAATGTTGCCATTTCTCAAAATATCTTCAGAATACTCCTTCTAGAGGTAACAGTATGAGTGCAAAACATTGTTTTAAATATCCTGTTAGACAACAACTGGGAATCTATTGAGTCAAGAGAGGGGGAATAGGTGGGATTATGTTATTTGGGTCTCTGATACTAGTAACAGAAACACCTGGTTTACGTCATCCTCAACAGGTGTGAGGGGAACAGTGGAAGAGGAGCTAGTGTTTCGAGGAATGGGAGTATAATTGTAATACTGAAATGTTCGATTTACATGTTAGGTTGTCGGAAAGGTCATGACACATTTTTGCATAGAAAAACAAGTACGTCATGACTTTTCCGCCATCCTAATAGCTAGAGTCTGTACGTAGGAAATGCACATTTGGAAAGGGGTACCTTTCTGTGAAGAGTCTCGACAAAGTAGAGCATCTTCTCTCGGCTCCACCACTAATTCCTGAGCTACATTTCTGAACGAGTCTGTTCCAGTGGCTTTGGGTGGGGGTTGTGGCCGTGTGTGAGGAGGAACGGGACTGCATGCCAGGCTCTGTTCCAGGCAGTTGACATGCAGTCGGTGATTTCTCCCTTCAACTTCATAAGATTCTGTTTGCTTCAGTTTACAATGAGGAGACTGAGGCACAGGTCGAATACATTGCCCAAGATCCTGGGATTCTAAGCCACCCCCCAGAGCCTGCACTCCCAGAGTGAATAGACTGGTAGGACACTCACTGAGTACGCAGGCAATCGACAACTGCTTTTTAAACGATTTCAGTGCCAGTCCTCCAACTTCCTCATAATTCATCATGCTGCTGCTACATTTGTTTTTGTCCACTACAGGCTGCCGTAAAGGCATGTGGGAAGTTTTTTCCAAGTTCCATCTTAACAAAAGTGAATGTTGTGGCTGGCGGGTGGCATGGTGGTTAAGGTGCAAGATTCCCACATGGCTGATAGTGATTCGAGTCCCAGACCTGGCAGCTTGCTTTCTCACTTTCCTCTTTCTCTCTGTCCCTCTCTGGTGAATTAAAAAATAACAATAAGTGATTCTTTAAAAACATAGTGAATGTTTTTTTAGGTACCCCAATATGCTAAGCCTTTGTCTAACAGCTTTTCACAAATTTCTAGAAAGATGATCCTCAGGTACCTAAGAACATCAGCTGTATTTATAGACTGAGCACGAGCCCCGGGGAACTTGTCCGAGCTTAGCCGAAGGGTCTACATTGAGGAGCCTGGCGCCCAGCACTCTGCTCTCTCACTGGGTGGATAAACTATGCTTTTAGTTTTCCTAGAATACGTACCCAGGTGCCGTATGTGCCACAGGGGGTTGATGGTGGAGTATTTTCCGTGGAACACAATCAGCATCGGGGAGGTGGCCACCCCTCCTCCCAGGGAGCTGCTGTACAGGTTTTCCCTAAGGAATGAATAGAAAGGCAGCCATTGGCCCACACTCCCACAAACTCAGGCGAAATAGGATCATACTTTAAGAGAAGAATTTTTTAGGGCGTGTACACTCATCAGAGAGACAGCAAGAAATCACCCTCCAGGGGGACGGCCACACCACAATCCCTTCTCCTCCTGGGATCTTGGGCAGTCACACACATGACACATGTGAATTTTAAGCTCTGGGTCTGGTACTTGAACCGTGGTTGGCCATGTGGGGATTCCAGCGATGTAACCATTACACCATCTGCTGGTCCCAGAATCATACTTTTTAAAGGCTAGAAGATAGTCTGTCACCATGTAATAAGCCTTTTATTTCCCCCTGTCTTTTTTTTTTTTTTTTAGATTTTTGCTATAGGGCACTTGCACTCGTCAGTGAGAGAGAGATCATCCCCCGGGGGTAATGATTGTGGCCATCCCTTCTCTTCCGTTCTCCTCTCAGGGTTTTGGGCACATAGGCACACACGCCTGGCGTGAGTTTTAAGCTGCCGGGTCTGGGACTCAAACCACTGTTGATGCCGTGGGAGTCGAGCAATGTAACCATTACTCCATCTGCTGGTTCCCACACCCCCCCCCCAGCTCTTTTAAGTCTATTTCTTGGGCTAGCCAATGGCATGATGGTTAAATCAGCCGGATCCCACATGACCAACAGTGTGGTTCAAGTCCCAGATTCGGCAGCTTGAAAACGACAGTGGGCACATGTGTGTGCATGTCCAAGATCACAGAAACAAATGCAGGAGAAGGGATTGTGGTGTGGCCGTCACAACTGGGGGAGG
>NW_006159512.1:7158488-7169757 GCF_000334495.1 Tupaia belangeri chinensis
CTTCCGATCTTTTTTTTTTGGGGGGAGAGGTTTTTGCTATAGGATACATGTGCTTGCCAAAAAGACAGAGAGACAGAGAGACAAACGCAAGAAATCACCCCCATCACCCCTCAGGGGGGATGACCACGCCGCAATCCCTATGCGCCCAGCATGAGTTTAAGCCACCGGGTCTGGGACTTGAACCACGGGCGACTACATGGGTCCAGCGACATAGCCATTACACCAACTGCTGGTCCCTATAGCAAATATTTTTTAAAAAAAGAAAAAAAATTCTTCATGAGAGCTAAAGACAAGCACCCTCAACAGGGTGTCGTGCCATGACTCTTCCCCACCCTACAAGTCTTTCACTGAGCGGGATCACAGGCAGGAAGGAACACACCCGATGTGTACACCCAGGTTAACCTGGGGACCAAACCTTGATCTTCTAGATGTCTTCCAGCTCTGCAAAGCATTCTACTATCGCTGCGCTGTTGTAGCTGAGCCAATTTCCCCTCACTTTCTATTTTGACAGTTTTCAAACCTACACAAATTTTTTTAAAGATTTAATTTTACTTACTATTTTTAAAATGTGTTCACCAGAGAGAGACTGGAGTGGGTGGGGAGGGGTTGAGAAAGCAAGCCACCAGGTCTGGAACTTGAACTGCAGTTGGGTGGGTGGGGAGAGGTTGAGAAAGCAAGCCACCAGGTCTGGGACTTGAACTGCAGTTGGCCATATGAAAGTCCTAACCACCACACCAACTGCTGGCCCCGCTACACAAAATTGTAAAAATACCATAAACTTGGGACCAGCAGTTGGCGTAATGGCTGTGTCACTGGATTCCCATGTAGCAGACTGTGGTTTGAGTCTCGGACCTGGTGGCTTAAACTCATGCCGGGCACATGTGTGTGCGTGCCCAAGATTCTGACAAGAGAATGGAGGAGAAAGGATTGCGGTGTGGTCATCCCCCCTGGGGGGTGATTTCTTGCTTTCTGTCTCTCTTGTCTCTCTTCTTCTGGTGAGCACACATGCTCTATGGCAAAACCTCTCAAAAAAAAAATATATATATATACCATAAACTCCCATATACATCACCTTGATTTGCATTTTAGCCCCTACGCTTTTTTTTTTTTAAGAATTATTTTATTTAAATTTATTTATTTATTTAAATTTGACCAGAGAGAGAGAAGGAAAGTGAGAAAGCAAGCTTCCAGGTCCAGGACTTGAACCACAGTCGGCCATGTGGAAGTCCAGCACCCTTAGCCACCACGCCACCTGCCGGCCCTCTTTAGGCCTTTTTATAGTAGACACAGAAGACCAAATTCCCATCCTTCATTATTTAGAATAACTGTACAATTCAGGGTTGTGATGAATTAAAATACCAGATAAGGTCGACAGGAAAGACAATGGTAGCATAATGGTTGTATTCGTGTTATTTGTATTAGGTCCAGGTCCAGGCCTCAAACTATGGTCAGCCATATAGGAGTCCAACGTCCTTAACCACCATGCTAACTGCCAGCCAGCCCCTTACTCATCATTTTTAATATTTGACTAGAGAAAGAGAGACAAAGCGAGAAACCAAGCCACCAGGCCCAGGACTCAAACTGTGGTCAACCATGTGGGAGTCTAGCACCTTAACCATCATGCCACCTGCTGGCCCTTATAGATATATTTTTTTTTCTTTTTTTGAGAGGTTTTTGCTATATGGTGCGTGCGCTCGCCAGAGAGACAGAGAGAGACAGAGAAATAGAAAGTGAGAAATCACCCCCTGGGGGGATAGCCACACCGCAATCCCTTCTCCTCCATTCTCTTCTTGGGATCTTGAGCACGCAAGCACATGCACCCGGCGTGTGTGTGCGTGAGGTTAAGCCACCAGGTCCAGGACTCGAACCATGGTCAACTACATGGGAGTCCAGTGACAAAGCCATTGTGCCAACTGCTGGCCCCCTCTTTTTTTTTTAAGAATTATATTTTACTTTATTTATTTTAATTTGACCAAGAGAGGGACAGAGAGAGAGCGAGAAAAAGTGAGAAAGCAAGCCACCAGTTCTGGGACTCAAACCATGGTTGGCCATGTGAGAGTCTAACACCCTTAACCACCACGCCACCTGCCGGCTCCAGCCCCTCTATTTTCTATTTTAAAACTTGAATACTGAAATACTGTAAACTTTAAAAATCTTGAAAATGCAAGGTTGACTTTATAAAATAATCCTTAGAGACAAATCTGTAAGAAGATTTGTCTGAGATACGTGAAGTTTTTTTCCAGTGGAAAAGATTCAAATCATACAAGCGGCTCCTTACTCCACAGACTCTAGATTCCTCTGAGTTATATTATTTGAGGAAAGACTTTCATTTTCTTTCTTTGTCAACAGTGTCTCTGTGAGAAAATCTGACCTGGGGCCAGCAGGTGGTATAGTGGTTAAGGCGCTGGACACTCAACATGGCTGACCGCAGTTTGAGTCCCAGACCTGGAGCTTGAATATCACACCAGGCACGGCCAACCTCTTACAGGAGGAGAATAGAGGAGAAGGGATTGTGGCATGACTATTCCCCCTGGGGGGCGGATTTCTCCCTTTCCCTCTCACTGTGAGTACATGCACCCTATGGCAAGAACCTTAAAAGGAAAAAAAAAAAAAATCTGACCAAAGATGTCTGAAATGTTTCTAGCCCCTGAGATATGCATAGAAAATTAATTGAATAATGCTGTTCCCAAACATGGAAAAAGTGGAAGTGAGGTCAACACATACTCGACATTTTTTTGCATCCACTTCTCCAGTTGCTTGGTGATACGCTGCTGCTTCCATTCTGTCATGTTGGCAACGATCACACCTGGATTGAAAGAGCAGGTGCTGGGGCTGATGCCAAGGTCCTTTATAGCCTTCTTCCGGTAGTCCAGATAGCCCATGTACGTGTTCTAGAAAAGAACAGGGTAAGTGTGCTTTTGTTTCTGGAGAGTGGTCGTTCTCTGGAAGCCATTGTGCAATCCCCCTGCGTTTCCTCCTGTGTCACTGGCCACATCCTAGGTCCTTTGCAGGTCTCCCCCTCATTTCTCCAACCCCTAAATGCTGAGCGCCCCAAGTCTTCGGGCTAGCACCAGTGCCTTTCTCTAGCACAACTTCACAGCCTTACCCAGCCTCTTGGCCCTAAAAACCATCCCCAACGGCCCGGACCACTTCCGCTGGACCTCCAGCACCTACTGCCTCTGCTGACTCAGTGTCTCCACCCTGGAGTCCTAGGGAGCTCCAACCTAACATCCAAAACTTAGTCCCAGTCCTACCCCAAAAGTGCTTCCCTACAATCTGCCCCACCTCAGCTGATGGCAACGCAAGCCTTCTAGTTACTTGGGCAAAAAACACAGGGTCATTAGGTTATCTTTGACTCTTCTCTCTCTTACCTGGATCTGTGAGCAAATCCTCTTGATTTCGTCAAAACAGATCCAAAAGACAAATACTTCTCTTACCTCCACTGCCACCTTCCCGTTCCAGGCCCTCATTACCACCCACTGGACTTTGGCCAGCTCCTCCTAGTGTCCCTACATCCATCCTAATCAACCCTACTCTGTCTCACTGTCACTCGTCTCGAAGATCCTCCAGTGACCCTGTCTCGTTCAGAGTAAAAGCCAGAGTTCCTCAAGCGGCCGGCCGTCACTTGCATCGTCACTTGCATTGTCTGCCCAACCTCTTCTGTTCTCCTCCGGCTCCCTCCACCGCCCTGATCACCTTCACACGCCAGACAGCCCACCTCAAAGCTTGGCGCTTGCTACTGCCTTCTCCTGGACTGTCTTCTCCCTAAATATTTGCGTAGGTGGTTCTCTCCATTCTTTCAGGTGTTAGCTCAAAAACCACTATCTCTGTGGAGTCTTCCCTATTTAAAATATAACCTCGGGCCGGCAGGTGGCATGGTGGTTGAGGCACTGGACTCCCACATGGCCTATCATGGTTTGAGTCCCAGACCTGGTGGTGTGCTTTCTCACTTTCCTTTTCTCTCTCTCTGGTCAAAATAAAATAAAATAATTAAAAAAAAAATACAACCTCATTTCCGTCCTGATATTTTCTTTTTCTTTTCTTTCTTTTTTTTTTTTTTTTAAGAGGTTTTTGCCTTAGGGTACATGCGCTTGCCGGAGAGAGAGACAGACACAGTGAGAGGGAAGGTAAGAAATCACCCCTCAGGGAGGATGGTCATGCTCCGTTCTCCCAGGATCTTAGGCACGCACACACATGCGTGGGCATGAGTTTCAAGCCACTGGGGTGCGGTACTCTTTTTTTTTTTTTTTTGATAGGTTTTTTGATAGGTTTTTGCTATAGAGTGCATGTGCTCACCAGAAAGACAGATAGAAAACAAGAAATCATCCCCAAGGGGGATGGCCATGCCACAATCCCTTTTCCTCCATTCTCCTCTCGGGATCTTGGGCATGCGCGCACACGTGCCCGGCATGAATTTAATCCACCGGATCTGGATTCAAACTGCGGTCGACTACATGGGAGTTCAGCAACACAGCCATTACGCTAACTGCTCGTACCTCCATCCTGATTTTTGAACTACTTATTTACCATCTCTCTTCTCACCAGAACATAAGCTACACAGAGGCAAAAATTTTAGTTTTGTTTAATTACTGGTGCCCAAAACAGTATCCAGCCCCCAGTAAGCGCTCAGTAAGCAGTTGCTGAGTGAAGGTAGTACAAGACAGGGCATGCTCTCTCACCCACGTTGGCTGTCATAGTCTACCTGAATGTGATGTTCTCAAATGTGACCCAGGAGTCGTGGAAATACTTGGACACTTTCTATCTGTCAGGTCCTGCTCTAAGAATTTAACATGCAGGACCAGCAGATGGCATAATGATTACATCGCTGGACTCTCAGGTAATCAACCATGGTTCAAGTCCTGGACCTGGAGGCTTAAGCTCACACCGGGCGTGTGTGCCTGTGGGCCCAAGATCCTGGAAGGAGGGATTGCGGCTTGGTCATTTTCCCTGAGGGGTGATTTCTCACTTTCTGTCTCTGTCTCTCTGGAGAGCACAGACACCCGATAGCAAAAATCTCTCTAAAATGAAAAAAAAAAGACTTTACATACATTACCTTGTTAAAAGCATATACTAACTATACACATACTAATCTTATTCTCACACTAACTCTACAAGGGAAGTACTACTATTTAAAAATATATATATTTATTTATTTAACTTAATTTTATTTGTATGTATTATTTATTTTTCATTTTACCACAGAGAGAGAGAGAAAGAGAAAGTGAGAAACCAAGCCACCAGGTCCAGGACTCAAACCAAGGTCAGCCATGTGGGAGTCCAGCACCTCAACCACTACTCCACTTGCCAGATCCAGGAAGTATGACTATTACCTCTACTTGACAAACTGGAGAAAAACAACCGGCCAAGGCCATAAAGCTACAAAGTAATAACATAAAGATTTTCATGAAGTTGGGTCTGACTCTATTGTCTATACCCTACAGTGTCTTAGATATTATACATATACAGTTACTTGCTAGAACTATGTTTGAAATAAGCATTCAACTTTTTAAAAATATTTTTAATTTTATTTACTCATTTACTTATTTTATTTTGACCAGAGAGACACAGAGAGAGAGAGAGAGAGAAAGTAAGAAAGCAAGCCACCAGGTCCAGGACTTGAACCATAGTTGGCCATATAGGAATATCCAGCGCCTTTACCACCACACCATCTGCTGGTCCCTGCATTCAACTTAAAAAAAAAAACAAATTATTTATTTAATTTGTTTATCTTTTTTTTTTTCCCCCCCAATTTTACTAGAGAGAGAAAGAAAGTGCAAAAGCAAGCCTCTAGGTCTGGGACCTGAACCACAGTTGGCCATGTGGGAGTCTAGCACCTCAATCACTGGACCACCTGCCAGCCCCCAGCATTCAACTCCTAATAACACCTTGTATAGGGTCTGGCAGGTGGCATGGTAGTTAAGGGTGCTGGACTACCATGTGGTCAACTGCAGTTCAAGTCCTAGACCTGGCGGCTTGCTTTCTCTCTCTCTCTCTCCCTCTCGTCAAATTAAAATAAATAAATAAATAAATAAATAAATAAATAAAGTTAAATTTAAAAATTCTTAAAAACAAACTTTTATCAATATTTCAAAACTATCCTTTTATTTTCAACATTATACATAGGTTCTTTTTTATTTTAAAAAAGATTTATTTTATTTTATTCATTGTCCTTATTTTATTTTATTTTTTTGAAGTTGACCAGAGAGAGACAGAGACAGAGAAGGAAAATGAGAAAGCAAGCTGCCAGGACCGGGATTCAAACCACAGTCAGCCATGTGGGAGTCCAGCAGCCTTAACCACCACCTCACCTGCTGGCCTGTTACATATAAGTTCTTCCTCATTTCTACCAGAATAAGGAGCTCTTTACCCTTGAGCCAAACTATGGAAAGAAAGAAAAAAAAAAAGTGGTGGTCAAACTGAATTTAAGACCAGTTCCATGGCTTGGTAGTTAAGACTGGATCCCACATAGTCAACCATGGTTCAAATCCTGGGCCTAGCAATTTAAAATTCATGCCAGGCACATGTGACTAACCCAAATTCCAACAGGATGGAGAAACAGAGAAGGGATTGTGGCATGATCACACCCTCCGGGGGGGGGGGATGTTTTTGCTTCCTTCCTCTCTGTCTCTCTCTCTAGCAAGTAAACACTTGCTTTGGCAAATTACACAAACACACAGAAAGTCTCTGAAAATAGAACCAAAGGCTCAGTAAATCCCTTTTACAGACTCCATGACTCCAAACACCATCTCTGGCATGGAGTGTTGCTCTGAGCACCACAGACAACGGCTCTCATTTCCAGAGTGTTTACTCCACGCTGGACACTTGACATTGTGTTGTTTCGGTACAGCTTACAAAACCAACACAAAGTAGACATCACCACTGCCATGCTTTGGATAAGGGACTTTACAAGGTGAATGAAAGCAACTCACCCAGGGTCAGTAAGGAGTGTGTTAGGCTATGAATCCCAAGCCCCCAGAAGTGTTCTGCCGCCCAGGGTGGCCCTTAGCTTTTCAAGGTGTCCGCTCCACTCCTTCAGAGTTGCAGGGGCCAGAGGCCAGTGCAGTAGGACAGAAGTCGATGCTGAGACAGGGTGCCTACCTGCAGTCCCACAATTCTGTTCATATCCTGAGCCGAGGGCAAATCACAGTCGTCGGAGAAAGCTGCCGCGTGGCCCAGGGCCAAGGTGGTGTCATACAGTTCTTGGATGTCACCTGAATTTAGGAACACCAGCAGTTACAATAGTACAGCATTTGTCTGGGCTGGACAGAGCCTTGGGGATTAAGCAATTCCTAATTTTGCTATAGGAGAAATCCATAAGATTCCCAATTTCAAGTGGCTTAGTCATTATTTTAAGAGCTCATGCCAATTTGGAAAGTCACTGATGATAAATTCAGATTGGCATTGGTCAAATTTCTTTTTTGTTTTTGTAAGAGTTTTTTCCCTTAGCTTACTGGAGAGAGAGAGACACAGACAGAGACAGTGAGAGGGAAGGTGAGAAGTCACATACACACACCCCCTAGAGGGGATAGCCACAACTCCAGCCCTTCTCTTCCATCTTCCTGGGATCTGAGTACATATGCACACGCCCAGCATGAGTTTCAAGCCACCAGGTCTAGGACTCAAACTGCAGTCGGCCATGTGGAAGCCCAGCGATATAACGGCTACGCCATCTGCTGGCCCCTGCGTTGGTCAACTTCTTTCTTTTTTTTATATCAGTACCACAGACAGCAGTTGCTTATCCTAACTGCATGAGGTTTTTTTTTATATCAGTACCACAGACAGCAGTGCTTATCCTAACTGCATGAGGAGGAGATGGGACATTTAAACAGCCAACATAGCTCCCGCCTAAGAATATCATCAGAGAAATTTTATTTTCATATATTTTGGGGGCCAGCAGGTGGCATAATGGTCAAGGTGCTGGCCTCCCACGTAATCAACTGCAGTTCAAGTCCTAGACCCAACAGCTTGAAACTCACGCCAGGTACATGTGCGTGCATACCCCAAATCCCTAAAGAATGGAGGAGCAGGGATTGTGGAGTGATCATACACCCTGGGGGGGAGGAGTGGGGTGATTTCTTGCTTTCTGTCTGTCTCTCTGGCAAGTACACATGCCCTACAGCAAAAATGTCTCAGAAAAAAATAAATAAAATATTTCTATATATTTTAGGAACACAGAGAAAGAAACCACTACCAAGGTATTTATTGCAGACTTTGTTCATCAGAGTGGCCCTCAGAATGTCAACTGTCCATTGTGAGCAACTCTCCTCAGAACGTCCAGGAGCACATCAAACCCAGTTTTCAAAATACTCCCCTAATTTACAGCTCTGTACTCACAACTTTTTTTAAAGATATTTTTGCTATAGGGTGTGTGTGCTCACCAGAGAGAGACAGACAGACAGACAGACAGAAAGCAAGAACTCACCCTCCAGGGGGGATGACCATGCTGCAACTCATTCTCCATTCTCCTTAGGATTTGGGACATACATGCACATGCAATTGGCATGAGTCTTGACCCACTGAGTCTGGGACTCGAACCACAGTTGACCACTTAAGAATGCAGCACCTTAACCACTATGCTATCTACTGGCCCCACTCACAATTTTAATAAGTGGTCCTATCATTAGGCAACTAGCCATTTGCTAACAGCGGTAATCATAGAAGTAACCATTCTACTTATCAGCTCTCCTTTTTCCAGCGTCCTCGGCAGTCAGGAGTGTACCTTGTACAATTACATCATCGTCCAAATAGATGACTTTCTCGTGTTGGTGGATAAGCAGAGGGAGATAAAATCGAACAAAGTTCAGCTGTTAAAACAAAAGAAACCATGTGGGGAGGAGGAACGTGGGGTAATGTCATCTGGGGGTCGGGGAGCATTGGAGAGTCAGCCTTGGCGGTGGACTTAGCTCAGTTCCAGGTTGGGAACAGAACCCAGCAGTGGCTGCTCAGATGCCCACCAGAGTCACCAAGGGCCCGATTTGCCTGGGACCCAGGGCTGAGACTAGCGCTGGCACATCAGCGATTCTGCTGGATCCAAACTCGCTTGTGCTGAGGCTGTGGACACTCTCATCTCTGTGAACTACGGCAGTGGGGGCGGGGGTCACAGAGGCTCCCTCGTCAGTCTTTTAGGGCATGGACTGCTTGCCTTCCTCTACATTCAGTAATCTGGACAACTGTCAACTAAGTCAGCCTCAAAGACCACACACACACACACACACACACACACACACACACACACCCCACATCATCCCAACAAGCTCAACCTTTTAGCTTCTTGAACCTGAAAAAAGGGTCAGAGAGGTGCGACAGGTGGGTGGTAAATGACTTTAAAGCTTCACCAGTGACACTATTTAATGCGAGGTCCCAATTCAGGTGACACTCTGACAATGTCTGGAACTCGGGAAACATCACGTCAGAGTGCTCAGAACTTAGTGAATGTCCGAGGATGGATTTAAGGAACAATCATGAAGAAGGTGGTTGCAGTTTCGATCAAACCATCATCAGAAACACCATCCTCCATGCGGGAAAAGGTCCCTTCTGTATAAACTCTTGCAATAAAATACCTCAAGATTTCTAATGCTAGAGGGAAAGTTGGTATGTCCTGCAAACAGTATCTCAGTCAATACTGTGAAATATATTTGTTATTCCTTAGCCCCTGGAACACTCAGAGCTCCACTGAATATACAATCACAGTATGTACAACAGCCTGGAGGTTTGGGGTGTTTTTTCCTGACCTCACCGCGTGGCTCCCCACATCCCCTCCCCAGACACATTCACACACATAAATGTGCCCTGCAACATTAATGCTTCATTTCCTCAAAAGCTTCGTTATGATTATGCAAACCATCTTACTGGAGCAGGTGGCTTATAAATTATAAATAAGCAGAGCTTCGTGCACATAGAACAGCGAAGCTTCAGAAATACTCCTTGTGCTTCCTGCTGGCTGGTGCTTCAGAGTGGACAAGGGCCTCACTGTCCCCGGCACATGTGGGTTTCCTACTCACAGGCTGGAGCAGTTCAGGCCTCGCGGAGTCTGGTCTGATCTTCCCTTTGAGGACCACAGGGTTGAATTCCACGATTTTGAAGTTTATCTCTTTGAGTTTAGAATGTTCGATCCATTTTCTAAAGAGACAATTAAAAAACCTCTAGCATATTCTTCAAATCTTGCCTCCATTTGCCTAGTCTTAGGGTCAGTCTGGCGCCTCCTTAGAAAGTTAAAATATGTGTAGGTCCGGCCCGTGGCATGGTGGTTAAGGCAGTTGGATCCCACATGATCAACAGCACAGTTTGAGTCCCAGACTCTGTGGCTTGAGAAACACACTGAGCATGTCTGTGCCCATGTCCAAAATTCCAAGAAGGAGAAATGGAGACGGAACTGAGGCATGCCCATGCCCATGGAGGATGCTTTCTTGTTCCCCACCCCTCTCTCTCTCGTGAGTGCATGCATCCTCTGACAGAAAGAAAAATAAAGTGCATGTAAACTTAGAGTTTCGTCTATAAATCCTGATTTTCCCCACATCTGGTCTGGCTTCAAATCTTTCTCCCTCTCTCTCTCTCTCTTGTTTTCCTTCTCAATCACGTAACTCTTTCTGCAAAGGAAATGAAGCAAAATAGCAATAACCAAGTATCTCTCTCGAGCCAACTCATCTCCCCAGGAAACTGGAAGAACAAAAAGTGTGTGCTCTTTTCAGAAGGCCGCAGCTGAGGTTGCTGCACCGTTTTCGGCACGCAGCTCAGCTCTGAAATGATCAAATGATCGCAGCGGGATGTGCCACACGTGAACCTGGACTCAAGGCGTTTTCACTTTGTCACTTTGCCCCCAGGAATGGTTTCAATTTACCTTTGTCTCTGATTCTTTCTCAATCGTCCCCCTCTGTCCTCAGTTTCTGTCTTCTCCTCCTCCTTCCTCGGGCCCTGTCCCCTTGCATTTTCTATCTTTCAGAACTTTTATTTTTCATCCAATTCAAAACGAGATTCTTGGTGGAAATAATCTCACACTGAAATTGCCAATGAGTAAATCCAGATATGGTAGCATTTGCTGTTTATTAAAAATTCACCATGAAGGGATGGTGTAATGGTTATGTCGCTGGACTTTCACGTAGCCAACTGAGGTTCGAGTTTGAGACCCGGCAGCTTAAAACTCATGCTGGGTATCTGTACTTGTGTACCCAAAATCCTGAGAGGAGGACGGAGGAAAAGGGATTGTTGTGTGACCATCCCCCTGGGAATGATTTCTTGCTTTCTGTTTCTCTGTCTCTCTGGTGAGCACACA
>NW_006159512.1:7169956-7170693 GCF_000334495.1 Tupaia belangeri chinensis
CTTTCTCTCTCTCTCCTCTTTTGCTCTTGCTCTCTCTCTATCCCTCTCTGGTCAAAGTAAGATAAATAGATAAATAAAATTAAATAAAATAATTCTTTAAAACAATTATTTATTTATCTGTTGCGATTTTCAAGCCACTGGGTCCGGGACTTGAACCACAATTGGCCATGTGGGAATCCAGTGCCTGTAATCACCACACCATCTGCTGGCCCCTAAATAATTCTTTTTTAAAAAAATCAACATAAAGGGACCAGCAGATGGCAAAATGGTTAGGTAACTGAACTCTTCACATAGTTGACTGCAATTCAAGTCCTGGACCTGGTGGCTTAAAAACGCAAACCAGGCATGTGTGTGTGCATGTCCAAAATCCTGAAAGGAGATTGGAAAACGGATTGCAGCATGGCCATACTCCCTGGGTATGATTTCTCACTTTCTGTCTCTATTTCTGTGGCGAGTGCATACGCCTTATAGCAAAAATCTCCCTAAAAAAAGTCAACATAAAAATTAAATTTTGCCCAGCTCAGTGGTGCACAGGTAGCACCACTACCTGGGAGGCCCAGGTTTAGTTCTCTACCAACCTGAGTCCACCAAGCACAACTGAACGTACCTCTTATTCTAGTTGATTGGAAGGCTAGGGCAGAGGAATCGAGACACAAGAAGATCCTTAAAAAATAACTACCTTGGGCTGGGATCAGCAGTTAGTGTAATGGCTATGTTGCTGTACTCCCATGTAGTCG
>NW_006159512.1:7170827-7171612 GCF_000334495.1 Tupaia belangeri chinensis
TCGCTTTCTGTCTCTCTGTCTCTGTCTGTCTGGCGAGTGCATGTGCCCTATGGCAAAAAACTCTCCAAAAATAATAATAATAATAATAATAATAAAATAACTACCTTGGGGCTGGCAGGTAGTGTGGGGTTAATGTGCTGGACTCCCACATGGCCAGCTGTAGTCTGAGTCCTGGACCTGGTCGCCTGCTTTCTCACTTTCTCTCTTTCTCTGGTGAGCACACATGCCCTATAGCAAATTCTAAAATAATAATAGTAAATAAGATTAAACAAGTAATTCTTTTTAAGAAAAGTTCTCACTTTTTCTCTTCCCCTCTCTCTCTCTATATCTCTCCCAAAGGAAAAATAATTAAATCTCAGCAAAATTTAGATATGCAAAATTTGAACCTAAAAACCACTAGGTTGGCCCTGTCGCCTAGTGGTCAAGAGGACTGAATCTCACATGGTTGATGTTTGTTTGAATCCTGGCCTCAGAGGCTTGAGAAAAAAAGAGTTTCTCCTAATCTATTTTATGACTAATTTCACCTATTGTGTTTTTCATCATTCAAAAGTTTTAAAATATTATGCAGTAAAATCTGTCAGTTTTTCTTTTTTGATTTCTGGGGTCCAGGGAAGTACCCTCCATATCAAGATTATACGATTATCCCTCATTTTAATAATATACTCATGTTTTGGGAACTAGCAGTTAGCGTAATGGCTATGTTGCTGGACTCCCATGTAGTCGACTGCGGTTCGCGTCCCGGACCCGGTGGCTTAGAACTCACGCCGGGCGCGTGTGCGTGCGTG
>NW_006159512.1:7171664-7184140 GCF_000334495.1 Tupaia belangeri chinensis
TGGGGGGTGATTTCTTGCTTTCTGTGTCTCTGTCTCTCTCTGTCTGTCTGGCGAGTGCACGCGCCCTATAGCGAAAACCTCTCAAAAAAATAAATAAATAATATACTCATATTTTGATTTTCTGCTTCTTTCTTTCTTTCTTTCTTTCTTTCTTTCTTTCTTTCTTTTTTCTTTCTTTTTGGTCGGGGGAGAGGTTTTTGCTATATGGCACGTGTGCTCGCCAGAAAGACAGAGACAGACAGAGAGACAGAAAGTAAGAAATCACCCCCCAGGGGGGATGGCCACGCCACAATCCCTTCTCCTCCATTCCCTTCTTGGGATCTTGGGCAGGCACATCCATGCGCTAGTGTGAGATTACGCCACCGGGTCCAGGACTTGAACTGTGGTCAACTACATGGGAGTCCAGAGACATAACCATTATACCAACTGCTGGTCTCAGCTGCTTATTTCTTCTTAATCTAACTTTATCTTTTAGTATAGTAAGTGACAGGGAAAAGATCAACTCAAACAGTATTATGGAAAAATGATATAAATTTGCATTTCAAACATCATCATTAGTGATGAATTTAAATCAGATTACCCTCTCAGGTTAAGAGACCAAAGAAAACGGAAAGCATTTGAGAATGGTTTTCATATAATCTGCTTATGGACTGAGGTTCTTTAGCTCATTAGACAATTCGCTGCTGTAGAATGCTGCACTGCCTTATGGGATTAATGAGGCTTTGCTGACATTGCCTTAGCTAGGCCACGCATCTGTCAGGTCATCGTATAAACCTCAGGACATCCTCTTACTAATTCCAATAACAGTTACCACTCCAGAAAGGAAGGGAATCCAATGAAAGAAAGATAAAAAAGATTAAAAAGAAACAGAAGGCGGAGCCAGCAGGCAGTGTGGCTGTTAGGGGTGCTGGAACTCCTACATGGTCGACTGTGGTTCAAGTCTCAGATCTGGTGACTTGCTTTCTCACTATCTTCTCTCTTTGTCTCTCTCTGGTCAAATAAAAAATAATAACAAATAAAGTTAAACAAAATAATTCTTCATAAAAACTTAAAAAAAAAAAATAGAAAGCACCAAAGTCTGTAGTACACAAATTACCGGATTCGAGTCAGAGTGTTCCGGAGTCCGACGACATAGAATAAAATGTTGGCGTCGGTGTTGCTGTAGATGCTATTGATAGCAGCCATGGCAGCTCCCATCCTTCCCGCCGCGGCACAGATCACCACGGGGATCTCCTCTTCCGGTTCTTCAGGAGTCTCAGCGTCATCATCTGGAAACATCAAAATCAGGGACTTGGAACATGAAGGAATTTCACAGAACAGCCCATTTAACCATCTTCCACACTCCTAAGCGAAGACAGCACAGTGCAGGGAGTCTGCTGGTGGTCCGCCAATATCCAGTCTCTCCTTCCCTGAGGAAGGAACTTAGGGGGCAGTAGGTGGTGTGGTTAGGGCAGCTGGATCACACAGAATCTACTGTGCAGTTCCAGCCTTAGACCTGGCAGCTTAAGAATCATGCCCAGGGACCAGCAGTTGGCATAATGGCTATGTTGCTGGATTCCCACGTAGTTGACCGCGATTCAAGTCCTGGACCCGGTGGCTTAAACTCACGCCAGGCACATGTGCGTGTGTGCCCAAGATCCCAAGAGGAGAATGGAGGAGAAGGGATTGCTGCATGGTCATCCCTCCTGGAGGGTGATTTCTCACTTTCTGTCTCTCTGTCTCTTTTTCTGGCGCACACACGTGCCCTATAAATAAATAGAATTGAAAAAAAAATCATGCCCAGCACATACAGGGACGCCCAAAATCCCTAGAGGAGAATGGAGGAGAAGGGATTGGCAAGGCCATCCCCACCTAAGAGGGGACTTTTCCTCTCTCTGAACTTTGGAATTTTAGTTGGAACACAGCCAACCTCTCCCACTATTTTCCCAGCTTCCTTTGCAGTTCTATATGGTCAAGACCAATCAGATGTTAGTGGAAGTAGTGTGTGCAGCTATTTGGTGTGCTTTTCAAAGGACCACCTACCCTGCTTTACCTCTTCCCCTTCCCATTGGCTGGAATGTTGATATGATGGTAGGAGTTAGAGCAGCCACCTTAGACCTCAAGATGGAAACTTCCTATTGAGAACACCAAAACCATAAAACAGAAGGACTCTTGCTCTGGACGATTATGAAACCGACCTAGTAGACTTTCACTTGAGAGAAAAAAAATAAACTTTTGTTTAAGTCACTAATATTTTGGAGCTCTCTTATAGGAGCTAATCAGATAGCCTGATATACATAGCTGAACTGAAAATCATAGGAAAAACTGAAAAGCCTCATTTGTTCGACAGTCCTCAGCTCTTCCATGAATTGGAGTATGTACATTCCTGATACGGCTATAAAATCAGATTTTGTTTCCCCTGAACACTATAGTCGAACTTCTCAAGCACTGACAGCAAAGAGGTAAATGAAGGAGCATGACAAATATACAAGATGAATAATGGATGATTCTTCTGAGCACCAGTTGTGACATAAAACATCAATGCCACAATATCAGTCTGGTACCACAATTCTACCTCTCAGTGTAAAAAGTAATAATTACCAGTGTATACACTATCCCCTACTAAATGTTCATCTTTTTTTTTTTTTTTTAAGCTTTTGCCATAGAGCATGCGTGCTCACAGACAGAGACAGAGAAAGAGAGGGAAAGTGAGAAATTAACCTCCAGAGGGAGGGCCTCACCACAATTCCTTCTCCTCCATTCTCCTCTAGGGATTTTGGGCATGCACACACTTATGCCCGGTGTGACTTTCAAGCCATCAGGTCTGGGACTTGAACTACGCTGTCTGCCATGTGGAATCCAGTGCCTTAACCACCATGCTCCCTGCTGGCCCGCCCATCTGATTTTAAAAGCTCTCTCTCTCTCTCTCTTTATAGATGCCTTTTTGCAAAAACCTCTGTCACTCAGGCACTCAAGATAGTTCTAGGTGATATTTTAATCAAACAGCATTTATTGCAACTGACCAGCAGGTACTATGCTCTACGTACTTTAAGAAACATTGAAGAGCCTCTCCTTCTCGCTGCATCTTTTCTATCAGCTTACAACTGATCTGAAATTTCCACCACGAGGATAATTTTGTTTCTATGACATATTTATTTACATGAGAGACTGCTCATAATACAAGGGGTTGTTATAAAAAACTTCATGAAAGCATGTAATATGAAAAGACTATAGGGACCAGCAGTTAGCGTAATGGCTATGTCGCTGGAATCCCACGTAGTTGACTGTGGTTTGAGTCCCAGACCCGGTGGCTTAAACTCACGCCGGGCATGTGTGCATGCGTGCCCAAGATCCTGAGAAGAGAATGGAGGAGAAGGGATTGCGGCGTGGCCATCCCCCCGGGAGGTGATTTCTCGCTTTCTGTCTCTCTGTCTCTCTCTGTCTGTCTGGCGAGTGCACGCACCCTATAGCAAAAAGCTCTCAAAAAAAAAAAAAAAAAGACTATACACGGACTTCAAAGATTTGTGCACCTAAACAAACTTGTACTTAATTTCATTTTTTCACAAACTTTTTGAAGTCCTCTTGTATATTGATAAGGGAGGAAAGAATACAAAATCCTCTCTAGTATTTGACTCCAATTTCATTCGTATTTACAAAAGGGCATATATATATACATATATATATATAGTTATAGTATTTTAAGTGATCTTCATTTTGTGTGTTTCTTTTTCTTTTTTAAAAATTTGCCACAGAGGGGACCTGCAGTTGGTGTAATGGCTATGTCACTAGACTCCCATGTTGTAGACTGCGGTTCGAGTCCCAGACCCAGTGGCTTAAACTCACGCTGGGCACATGTGCATGTGTGCCCAAGATCCTGAGAGGAGAAGGGAGAAGAAGGGATTGTGGCATGGCCATCCCCCTCAGGGGAGTGGTTTCTCACTTTCTGTCTCTCTGTCTCTGTCTTTCTTGTGAGTGCATGTGCCCTAAGCAAAAATCTCTCCAGAATTTTTTTTTTTTTGCCACAGCATTCTGGCGCTCTCCAGAGAAAGCAAAGGTCATGCCACAATCCCATCTCCTCCATCTCTTCTTCCTGTCAGGATTTTGGGCACGTACACACATGCACCCAACATGCTTCTCAAGCCACTGTCTCTGGGACTTGAACCATGCAGTTGGTCATATGAGACCCATCCATCCCAACCACCATGACAAACAAAAAAATTTTTTAAAGACTTTTTAATTTAATTTAATTTATTATTGTTATTATTTTAATTTGACCAGAGAGAAACAAGAGAGAAAGGCAAAGTGAGAAAGCAAGCCTCCAGGTCCAGGATTTGAACTGTGATCAGCCACGTGGGAGTCTAGCACCTTAACCACTATGCCATCTGCCAGTCTCTCAAATTAAATTTTTTAATTAAAAAATAACCAGAAATAAATGCCAGCTTTGGGGATCAGCAGGTGGCACGGTGATTGAGGGCACTGGACTCTCACATAGTTGACCATGGTTCGAGTCCCAGACCTGGTGGTTTGCTTTCTCACTTTCCCTCTCTCTTTCACTCTGTCCCTCTCTGATCAAATTAAAATAAATAAAATAAATAAAATAAAATAAGTGCATTAATAGTATTTTCTAATTTTTGTGGGTGCTTACTTTGTGTGTGTGTTAGGGTCATAAAGGAGTTGTGCTACCATATTATGCAAATCACTGCCAGGGAGGAAAACAGGACTCTCAGTGCAGCTGGAAGAGGACATGAGGACAACAAAGGATCGTTTTCTGAGTTGGGAGTTATAAGGCGTCTTGTGCATTGATGGGGAGAAAGAGGGCAATTTTCATAAGCAAAATCATTGAGTAGCCCCAAAGGGATGGGATGTAGAGCCACCCATTGAAAAATGTGGTTCAAGAACAGAGAGCATCGGGAACCAGCAGTTAGCGTAATGGCTATGTTGCTGGACTCCCACGTAGTCGACCGTGTTTCGAGTCCCGGACCTGGTGGCTTAAAACTCACGCCGGTGCGTGTGTGGGCATGCCCAAGATCCCGAGAGGAGAATGGAGGAGAAGGGATTGCGGAGTGACCATCCCCCCTGGGGGGTGATTTCTCGCTTTCTGTCTCTATGTCTCTCTCTGTCTGGTGAGCGCATGCGCCCTATAGCGAAAACCTCTCCAAAAAAAAAAAAAAAGCAGAGAGCATCGGCATCATCTGGGAGCATCTCAGAAACGCAAATCCTCAGGTCCATCCCAAACGTGATGAAAACGTCTCTGGTGGGGCCCCATAGTTTTTGAGCCAGTCCTCCACGTGACCCGTACACAATGCTGAAGCCTGAATAGCACTGGTTACTCCAGAGCACAGCTGCAAAGTTGGCCTTGGGCGGATGTCCTACACGTAGGTGATATTTTACACACGGTCCCTAGGAGCTGACCAAGGCACTGCTCTCTGACCCTAGCTATGGAATGGACTGAAAGGAACATGTCCAACCACGTTCCCGTAGCCTATCTCAGTGGAATCCATGTTGCTTACCTGCTTCATTCTTGGGCACAGTCTCCTTATGAACTTTCTTATACAGAATCACACAAAGGGTCACGATCAGAAGGAACAGCAATACCTGGTTAACTGAAATAAAAACGGGAACATGTTAAAGTTTTTCTAATCGGGCCAGCAAGTGGCACAGTAGTTAAGGTGCTGGACTCTCACATGGCTGACCACAGTTCGAATCCCGAACCTGGTGGCTTAAAAATCATGCCAGGTGTGTGTGTGCATGCATGTCCAAAACCCCAAGAGAGGAATGGAGGAGAAAGAATTGCTGTGTGGCCATTCTCTTCTGCAGGGATGTGTGATTTCTCACTTTCCCTCTCACTGTCTCTCTCTGGCGACTGCACATGCTCTATGGCAAAAACCTAAAAAAAAAATTAAGATTTTCCTATTAACCTGGACTCGTGGGAAAGTTCAGACTGGCAGTGTGAGCAGATGCCTTCCATGGCACTGGAGGCACGGTGGGCCTTTCGTTAAGCAGACAGCACATGGAGGCTGGAGTTAACCTGGGACGCTGTTGTGTACGGATACCCAGAGGTCGTGAGGAAGGTCCAGGGCCAATCCCAGGCAGCCCGATGGCAGAAGCTGCAACGGAGTCACTCATTCCATGATGCTGCCTATGGAGCCCGTCCCCGCGCATCAGCGATAGTTTTCAAATACTGGCCAACACTCACATAACACTCCCCGTGAGCCAGGGCCCATTATGAGCATCGTACATGTTCTCAGTTGTTACAGAACAAATTGCTTCTCAGTGAATTCAGCTACTAGTTCTCAGGAGTCTAAAGATTTGAAATGGCTCTTTAAGAATCAAAATACAGAGTGGGTCTAGTCTTGTGGCCTGGTGTTAAAGCAGCCAGACCCCACATGGCTGGCTGTGCGGTTTAAGTCCCGGACACGGCGACTTGAGGAACGTGCCAGGCTCGTGGGTGTGCATGCCCAAACTCCTGAAAGGAGGGAGAGACAGAGGAGAAGGGTTTGCTGTGTGACCATTCCCCAAGGGGGTGGGGAGGCTTTCTCCTTCCCTTTCTGTCTCTCTCTGGGGAATACATATGCCCTCTGGAAAAACTGTAAAAAAGAATAAGAATACAAGACAATCCTACCATGTGGATAACAGTGACGCAGGTTACTAGGTTTCCCTCTAAATTTCTCAAACGGCTGAATTTAAAATCAGGGCAAATCCAGGTTTCGATGTGTCTTAAAATTTGAGGTGACCCTTTCAGAATGAGAATAAAAATAACTGCCAGGTGACGGAGCAGTGGTAATGCAACTAGGCCCACATGGGAAAGCCCCCCGATGGTGTCCCAGGACCTCCTTACTCAGGCCAGTAGGTATGTGTGACTGGGAGCCAGGCTGCCTGAGGCTGGGGAGACTTCATGGCATGAAGACCCTGTTGGGGGTCTCTATTGCTCACTGAAGAAACAAATAAATTAATATATATATATAATTATTAAGACTAAATTAGACATGAACATAAATATTTATTTAGAATAAGAAAGTATATGATATTTGTAAGTTTCTTTTAAAAAGAATTTTTAAATTTAACTTTGTTTATTTATTATTATTATTATTTTTGATTTGACCAGAGAGAGTCAGAGAGAGAAGGGGAAGCAAGAAAGCAAGCCACCAGGTTTAGGACTTGAACTGTGGTTGCCCATGTGGGAGTTCAGCGCCTCTAACCACCACACCACCTGCTGGCCCCAGATATCTGTAAACTTTATAAAACTGTATGGCCTTTCTCATGCTAAATCTATTTCTTTCCTCTCTCTCTCTCTCTCTCTTTTTTAAATTAATTTTCTTTTTTTTTTTTTTGGAGAGGTTTTTGCTATAAAGCGCGTGCGCTCGCCAGACAGACAGAGAAAGACAGACAGACAGAAAGTGAGAAATCACCCCCCAGGGGGGATGGCCACATCGCAATCCCTTCTCCTCCTTTCTCCTCTTGGGATCTTGGGCACGCATGCACACACGCCTGGTGTGAGTTTTAAGCCACCGGGTCCGGGCCCCGAACCGTGATTGACTACATGGGAGTCCAGTGACATAGCCATTACACTCACTGTTGGTCCCTCTTTTTTTTTTTTTTTTTGAAGAGAGATTTTTTTTGCTATAGGGCACATGCACTCACCAGAGAGACAGAGACAGAAAGTGAGAAACCACCCTCCCAGGGGATGGTCATGCCACAGTCCCTTCTCCTCCATTCTCTCAGGATTTGGGGCATCCACACAGATGCATCTGGCATGAGTTTTTAAGCTGCTGGATCCGGGACTCAAACCACAATAAACTATATGGGAGTCCAGGGACATAACCATTGCACCATCTCCTGGTTCCCCAATAAATCCATTTCTGACCAAATGACTTAACGACTTTCTGTAGAAATGATCTTGAAATGATGATGCTAGAGTTTCCTGTAGGAAAACTACTTATGAAAGTCAAACATTTTTTTTAAATCCAAAATATCTATTTTTGATCATTATTTTCAAAAGTTGCAATGTTACCTTTTCGTAACAGAGCCATGTGTGCTCACGTGGATAAGAATGGTGACCTGTGAATTAAAGAATAAGATTTTGTTTAGCAGAGAACCAACTCAGAAGTCATCAACAAGCGTTAAGGACTACGATGTCTTTGAAAATCCAGTAAGTCATGAAGTATACAATCATTCTTTACTGTTCGGAGTCTAGAATTTCTGGAAACAAATATTTCTTCAAAACTAACTCTGCCTGGACACAATTGACAAAAGACCTCCAGGAGCTAATCTTTTATCTTCAGGGATTTGTTTGTTTGTCTGTTTGTTTTTGTTTTTAATATTTTTGCCACAAGGTATAGGTGCTCCTTAGCAAGAAAGAAGGAAAAGTGAGAATCAACCCCTAGTGGAGGATGGCCATGCTCCAATCCCTTCTCCTCCTTCTCCTCTTGGGATTTTGGGCACGCACATGTGCCCAGTATGATTTTTAAGCCACTGGGTCTAGGACTTGAACTGCGGTTAACCATGTGGAAGTCCAGTGCCTTAGCCACCATGTTCCTTGCTGACTCCTATCTTCAGGGTTTTTTTTTTCCTTTGAGAGGTTTTTGTTGTAGGGCACAAGCCCTAAAAGACAGAGAGACAGAGAGACAGAAAGCGAGAAATCATCCCCCAGGAGGGATGGCCATGCCACTATCCTTTCTCCTCCATTCTCCTCTCAGGATCTTGGGCACGCATGTACGTGGACCCGGCGTGAGTTTAAGCCACTGGGTCCAGGACTTGAACCACGGTAGACTACATGGGAGTGCAGTGACATAGCCATTACGCCAACTGCTGATTGCTGGTCCCTTCAGGTGTTTTTTATACCTTCTCCAAAAAAGAGCCGGTCAGCCTCTGGATGGGCAGAGGAGGTGGCACTAACTGGAAGAGGATCATACGAGAAGCTTGGCTGGTCTAAGACGGAACCCTGCGTCTGTCCTGCTTTCACTTCATTCCTTTCCTAAGGAAGCTTTTACACCTTCAGGAATCCCCTGTGGAGAGGCACACTTCACATTTAATTCAATCCTTCCTTCCTTCCTTCATTAGTACTCACTGAGATTCTAATCAATTATAAGCCTGGCACTGGGCTATATACGGAGGTCGCACCATAAGGAAGACAGCCCGGTCCTCCTATCCTCATGGCACTTTCAGAGACTTTCTGAGTGCACCAGACATGCATGAGCCCATGGTCGGGGCTGGGGGCAGCTGGGGTGGACTGTGGCAGGAGGACCCTGTTGGGGATGCCGTCTCTGTCTCTATCTCTTTCTTTGTGTGTCTCTTGCTCATGGAAGAAATAAACTTTTGAAGAAGAAGAAAGGTTTTGTAAGGTTCTATGGAGGGGCTGTCACTCACCCATGAGAACTTCTTTCCCCATGGCGGATGGGCCCAGGGACTTTTCAAGAACTGGGTTGTACAATACTCAGTCCACAACCCTCCACCATCTTCTGCACTTCCTAGTCCGCACCTCATGTCCACAGTCCACAGTGCTCCTCCCCCAGATCTAGAGACACGTATCTCTGTGTCTGAGGACAATGTGGGGGAAGGCGCCATGCCCCCACTTCCGACAGGCAGACAGGGGAGAGATGTAGCTGAGGCAGGAAGTCCCAAGGGTGCTGGACCTGAGGGTGTAGGTCAGCAAGAATTCGTGGGGATTCTGGACAGGACGTTGGATGGAGGGGGATGAGACCAAAGCGAGCCAATTTCATAGGAATCTGCAAATCTGTGGCAGACGGCAAGGATCATAACCTTTCGAGTCATGAATTTCTTGGTAGTCTGAGAAGGAAGCAGGAGCACCTCCATCTTTGAACTTTGTTATACTTGCTTCCTCCTTTTCCCAGAGTAAATAGAGTAATAGTCTTACTGTCTTTGCTAACTAGCCCGAAACCAATGTAACTACCAATGCCCAGACCCCTGCCCGGAGCCATGGGAACATTAAACAAAGTCTGGAGAGTGCCCTTAGAAGTTACTAACCTGCTTGATTCAGCTTCTGTGACTGCTTTCATAGGGGAACCCCACTCCGTTTCCTCCTCACCTTCTCCTCAGTTCCCACTGTAATCACCATCTCAACCCAGAATTGATCGTGACCTTTGTCTTTATAAGCACCCTTCTCCTTTCCCTTGGGGCTGCGGGGTTTTGAGAGACATGAGTCTCCCCGTATGCTGCCGGCTTAATAAACTCTCATAAGTCTGGCTATGTCTGGATGGCCTCTTATTTCTCGCTGAGTAGACTATAACAATAAAAACCATAACCCCCCTCCTAGAATATTTTTGAAAGCTATAAAAATATAGATTGTATTACAGAGAGAGCTAATTACAAAATTGGTCATTGTTGTTTGTATTGTCAGAGGGCACAGGTGCTTGCCACAGACGGAATAGAGAGAGGAAGGGAGCACCCCCAATCCCTTTTCTGCCATTCTGCTGCCCTGTTGGGATTTTGAGTTCACAAGCACATTTGCCCAGTGTGCTTTTCAAGCCACAGGGTCTGTGATTTGACTCAGTTAGTCATGTAGGCTTTGTTTCCCTTAACCACTACTCTCATGCCCCAATTACAAAATAATATATAATATATAAAAAAGAAATCCACTAGAATATTGGTGGGAGGCAGCTTCATGATACAGCTGATATGTGAGGGGAGTCTTCAAAAAGTTTATTGAAAATGTGTCATAAAAAACCCATGTATGCCCTGTAGCAAAAACCTCTCAAAAAAAAAGAAAGAAAGACCCAAGTATGGAGTTTAACTTTTTTTTTTTTTTGAGAGGTTTTTGCTATAGGGCACGTGTGCTCGCCAGACAGAGAGAGACAGAGAGACAGAAAGCAAGAAATCACCCCCCAGAGGGGATGGCCACACTGCAATCCCTTCTCCTCCATTCTCCACTCGGGATCTTGGGCATGCATGCACAAGCACCCGGCGTGAGTTTAAGCCACTGAGTCCAGGACTCGAACCACGGTCGACTACGTGGGAGTCCAGCGACATAGCCATTACGCTAATTGCTGGTCCCGAGTTCAACTTTTTTTTTTTGAGACTTTTTTTTTTTTTTTTTTTGCTATACGGCACTCAGACTCTCCAGAGACAGAGAGACAGAAAGCAAGAAATCAGTCTCCAGGGACCACGGCCACACCACAATCCCTTCTCCGTTTTCTTCTCAGGACTGTGAGCATGCTCGCACATGCACCCGGAGTGAGTTTCAAGCTGCTGGGTCCGAGACTCAAACCACAATTGACCACATGGGAATCCAGCGCCTTGGCCACTATGCCACTTGCTAGCTCTACATTTCATTGTTTTTCGCACTAAAATAAACTTGTACTTTAACTTCATTTTCCAATGAACTTTTTGAAATTCCCCCACATGTTTCTTTATTAAGTAACAAGCAGGTACACTAATTAGCCTAATTTTTTTTCTTTTTTTTTTTTGGAGAGGTTTTTGCTATAGGGCACGTGCGCTCGCCAGACAGACAGAGAGAGACAGAGAGATAGAAAGCGAGAAATCACCCCCCAGAGGGGATGGCCACGACGCAATCCCTTCTCCTCCATTCTCCTCTCGGGATCTTGGGCACGCATGCACACGCGCCCAGTGTGAGTTTAAGCCACTGGGTCCGGGACGCGAACTGCGGTTGACTACGTGGGAGTCCAGCGACATAGACATTAAGCTAACTGCTGGTCCCGTAATTAGTGTAATTTGAAGTGAGTTCTCCAAAGTGTCTTTCTCTTTGTCTCTCTCCAGTGAGCAGACACACCCTATGGCAAACCACCCCTCTCCTCCCAAAAAATGCCCACCGTCCTTGCAACCTCGTATAGCCTAGTATTAAAAGATCCTCTGCCTCTATACCAAAGAGTACGGAAAATAAAGGGAGAGGAAGGACACAGCACAGCGGGAGACTTTTCAATGTTCTTCTAAGACTTAGAGTGAACATATTTAATAACTAATATGGCCTCGGGCACTGATCGATTCAAATGGAGACCAGCTATGAGTGGTTAGATCAGATCCCTTGCTGTGTTCTGGCCAATAACCAGCAGCTTTGGCACCTGCAGAATGTTAAATCATGTAAGTGTATTGTGCATTATCTGTTTAAACAAGTAAGCAGAACAAGCATGTGGCATGGGGTTTAAAGCAACTGGATCCCACAGGGCTGACTGCTTCATTGAGAATCGGGCCAGTAGCTTGAAAAACACACCAGGTGGGGCCAGCAGGTGGCATGGCAGTTAAGGCAGGACTCCCACATGGCCAATCAGGGTTTAAGTCCCTGACCTGGCAGCTTGCTTTCTCACTTTCCCTCTCTTTCTCTCTCTGTCTCTCTCCGATGAACACATGTACCCTATAGCAGATTTTTAAAAAAAAATAATAATCATCATAAAATAAATAAATAATTCTTTAAAAATTAAAATTAAAAGAAAAAGGTGCATGTGTGTGCATGCTCAAAATCTCCATAGGAGGGAGAAAGAGAGAAGGGATTGCGATGTGACCATCTCCCATGGGCAGGTGCATTC
>NW_006159512.1:7184245-7196657 GCF_000334495.1 Tupaia belangeri chinensis
GCCCATGCCACAATCCCTTCTCCTCCATTCTCCTCTCGGGATCTTGGGCACGCACGCACACGCACCTGGCGTGAGTCTAAGCCGCTGAGTCCAGGACTCAAACCGCGGTCGACTCCATGGGAGTCCAACGACATAGCCATTTTGCTAACTCCTGGTCTTCAGGTGCGTTCTCAATTACCTGCTCTCTCTGACCATCCGACAAATTGAAAAAAAAAAAAAGTAGACAGGTTAATTTAAGAGATTCTACACACACAAGATGAATTATATTCTGATAAGAAATGAGAGCTATCGGGGCCAGCCAGGTTATATTGTGGTTAAGGCAGTTGTATCCCACATGACTGACTACACAGCTTGAATCCCAGACCTGGCAGCTTGGAAAACATGCCAGGTGCATGTGCATGCATGCCCCAAATCCCGGAGAATAGAGAATGCATGGCCGTTCACTCTGGGAGGTGATTTCTTACTTTCCCTCTCTCTCTCCCTATCCTTCTCTGTCTCTCCGGTAAGAGTACATGCTCTACATAACAAAAGAAAAAAAAATTAAGTTTCTAAAAAGAAGTTAAAAAAGAAATGAGAGCTATCTCTGCCAGTCATTCTCATATTCAATCAGGCCAATTTACTACATGGAGTTCTTGACTTCCCATGAGACAAATTCAGGAGAAATTCCATGAGGCCTATCAACTAGATGTATTCCAGAAACAACTTCTTTTAATAAAAAAGGCCAGCTGCTTCTTCAGAGAATAAAGAATTGGCCTTGTGAGAACCATCTTCTGCTAAGGTATTTGACATATGTTGACAAAGTAATTTCTTTGTGGTCTCCTACATTTCCATAAATTTTCTATTGTGAACGTCTGTGATCAGGAAGAATGCTTCACCCAGGGAAACATAACGCCACTGTGTGGTAAACACTCAGTACACTTGTTTTTGTTTTAAATAGTCTTCCTTCCAGTCCAGCAGGTGGCGTGGTAATTAAGGCAGTTGGACTCTCTCGTGGCCAACCATGGTTCAAGTCCTGGACCTGGTGGCTTGAAAATCACACTGGGCACTTGCATATGCATACCCAAAATCTCAGAGGGAGAATGGAGGAGAAGGGGCTACAGCGTGACCATTCCCCCGGGACGGGGGAATGCAGTGAGCACATATGCCCTATGGCAAAAACAAAAACAAAAAAACAAAAAGCTAAAAAAAAGTTCATGGGAAATGTGTATTATGAAAAAGTTATGCATGGGTTTCAAGAATTTTTGTACCAAAATAAACTCATACCTTAAATTCTGTTTGTTCACGAACTTCTTGAAGTCCTCTCAAATATCTACACAACAACCCATTATTCAGCCTTAAAAAGGAAGGAAATCCTGCCATGTGTGATAATGTGGGTGGGCCTGGAGGACATTGTGCTGAGTGAAATAAGCCAGACAAAGAGAGACAAATACCACATGATCTCACTTAATGTGGGATCTAAAAACGTTGAATTCACAGAAACAGCAGAATGGTAGCTAGGGTAGTGGGATGGTGGGGGTGGGGAGACGTTTGTCAAAGGGTGTGAAGTTTCAGTTATACCAAGAGGGCAATTTGGAGAGCTAGTGTACAGCACAGTGACTGTGGTTAGTTAATAAAAACATATGGCAGTTTTGAAATGTGTTAAGAGAGTCGATCTTAAGTCTTCTCACCAACACATACACACAGAGTAACTATGTAAGAGTGATGGATATATTAATTCACTTGATTGTGCTAGCCATTTCAATGTATATATATATATATATATATATATATATCAAAATACCACATTGTATAATCTAAATATACATAATTTTTATCTGCCAGTATATAATTGATAACATAAAGTTTTAAAATAAAACCCTGAAACTTCTCATTTTAAGTAAACTTTTCCTAAAATATTTTAGCGACCACTTTCTAACTATTTAATTATTTAAAAATATGTATAGTGGGGCAGGCAGGTGGCATGGTGGTTAAAGGTGCTGGACCCTCACATAGCCCATTGTGATTTGAGTCCTGGACCTGGCGGCTTGCTTTCTCACTTTCTCTCTCTCTCTCTTGCTCTGTCCCTCTCTGGTCAATTAAACAAAATAAAGTTAAATAAAATAATTCTTTAAAAGATGTATAGCAATATGATTGCTTTCTTAAAAATTATTGATGTCAGTTAAATTGCTAGCTTTGATAACAGCATTTATAATTCAAGTTAATTATAAATGTCAATTATAAATTGGGGCCAGAATGTAGTGTGGAGGTTAAGGCTGCTGGACCCCCACATGGATGACTGAGGTTCGAGGGCCAGACCTGGTGACCTTAAAGTCACACCAGGCACTTGTGCATGTGTGCCCAAAATGCCAAGAGAAGGGTGGAAGAGAAAAGACTGGCATGGCTATCCCCCTGGGGAGTGATTTACCACTTTCTCTCTCTCTGTCTCCAATGAGTACATACACCCAATAGCAAAAATAAAAAATAAAATAACAGACTGAGCTATTAAGCATCAATTTTCCAATTACTGTGAGACATGCGTGTGTAGAGTATTTTCAGCTTTGTAGATGCAGTATTGTAACTTTACTGGTTGTAAATTTGCAAGTGCAAAGTTTTTTTTAAAAGTATTTATGTATTTAATTCCATTTGTTATAACTATAGATATATATTTTTAAACTTTACCAGAGAGAGACAGAGACGGAGAGAGAGGGAAAGTGAGAAAGCAAGCCAGGTCTGGGACTTGAACTGCAGTTGACCATTTGGGAAGCCAATACCTTAACCACCACGTCACCTGCCTGCTCCAGACACCAGTAAAATTTTTCTTAAGATTATTTAATTTTATTTATCATCTTCATTAATATTATTTTTTAATTAGAGAGAGAAAGAGAAAGAGAGAGAGAGAGAAAACATGAGAGTAAGTGAGAAAGTAAGCCACCAGGTCCAGGACTCGAACCTCAGTCAGCCATGTGGGAGTCTAGCACCTTAGCCACCATGCCACCTGCCAGCCCCAAAACTGGTCAATTTTTCTTTTTTTTTAAAGCCGGTAAATTTTAAACAGGCCCCTGAAGACCCTGCATGGGGAGCTTTTTTCCCATATGCCAAAGAATCTGAGCCTAGGCCAAACCTAGAAGCATGTCTGGAGACCTGGCAGTGGCTTAAAGGAATAACAGGTAAAAGTGGGAAGGACACTTCAGAAACATATTCCCCAAATTGGAGCCCTTAAACTTCATTTTACATGCTAACGCTGATCAGTTGGTAGGGCTTTCAGAACTGCTCAATTGAAAAGAAAGCTAAAGTCATCACCAAACTTGGTTAAAAAAAAGAAAAGAAAAGAAAAAGCTATGATTGATTAATCCTGTCTGCCATGGGTACAGGTAGGGAGGAATAGGGAAGAAACTGGGAGTCAAAATGAAGATAAAAGGAGATGGAGAGTTCCTGAAAGGTATTGGTGAGTGTCTTAACTATGTCAGTCTGTGCACATTAGTGGAAATATCATGGGCTTTGTCATTAGGCAGAATTGACTTTGATTCTTGGTTCTGACCCATTTATTAGCTGTGTAATCTTGGACAATTTATGAAACCCCATCTGTAAAATGGGATCATTTTGCAGATTAAATGAAATAACATGTAATAATAGATATCACTCACCCAAAATTTCTATGTGCCAGGCATTGTTCTAAGAACTTTACGTATCATAATTCATTTAATTATCACAACATCCCTAAAAGGCAAAGTGGACTGGCCAATGGCTCTCAGAGCAACACACCTGAGTTTTATCAGGACCTTACCCACGACTCTCCATCTATGAGAAACACACACTGTGGTGGAAGGAAAACTCAGAGAATGTGAACAACTAGTAGAAAATAGATCCTGATGGGGACCAGGAGGTGGAATGGTGGTTAAGGCACTGGACACTCCCATATGGCTAACCACGGTTCAAGTCCTGGACCTGGCAGCTTGCTTTCTCACTGTCTCTCTCTGTGTCTCTCTCTGGTCAAATTAAAATAAATGAATGAATACATTTAAAAAAGTAAAGTAATTATAAAAAAAAGAATCTTTTTAAAAAAAGAAAATAGAGCAAAGGTTGCATTTCAACAAGAAAGGATACGGCCTATTCCATTCTTTGCTCCTCCTCCTGCAAGGGTGATGATCCCACCGTCCCCCTGTCTCCCAGGTCCTTCTCACACCGAGGTGATACCAACACCTCTCATGATGCCAATGATGGGCCCTCTTCCTCCTGGGACAGTGCCTGTGGGGCCTGCTCCTAGAACGAGGCCTCCACGGAAGGCCACATGCCAGTGATGTCTGGGCCCCCAGTAATGAGACCCTTCATCTGTCCTATGATGGTGCCTACAAGGCCAGGAGTGACTCAGCCAGACAGATAAGGGAGGGAGGCGACCTCTTAATGTCAGGATTTTTTTTTAAGGTTTTCCATAGGGCAGGTGTACTAGCCAGAGGGAGGTAGAGAGAGAGATGGAAAGTGGAAAAAGCATCCCTCGTGGGGGTATGGTCTCACCACAACCCCCTCTCCTCCATTTCTCCCTCCTTTTTGGGCAAGTACACACACATGCCCAGCATGTTTTTCAAGCCTCTGGGTCTGGGATGTGGACCACGTGGTTGGCCATGTGGGATTCAGCAACCTTAACCACCATGTTTTGCCAGAGGGTATGTGTGGTCACCAGAGCGGAAACCATGAGAGGGAGAGTGAGAAATCACCAGAGGCGATGAGCATGCCACAATCCCTTCTCCTCTACTCTCCTCCTGGGATTTGGGGCACACAGGCATGTGTGCCTAGCTTGAGTTTCAAGCCACCAGGTTGACTCAAACTAAGGTTGGGCATGTGTGAGTCCAGCGCCTTAACCCACCTTGCCACCTACTGGCTCCAACTTGTTCTTCACCAGGAGAGTGTGGTGCTGCAACTCTGGGTGTTGATTTACTCCTCTGTCCTTTTTTTAAAAGAGCATACTTTTGGAGCGGAGACATGAGACAAAATAAAAAGTGCAGTTTCCATTAGTATCATGAACTACGAAAAAATTATTAACTCTAAAACAAACAAAAAAACTCTTAAAACATTATCCCAATATACCAACGAAGAAACTAAGACTCAAAGAGGTTGAGACCTACCGAGGATCGCGCACCTAATGAATGGCAGAGGCAGGATTCACGCCAGGCGAGCTGGCTCTGAATTCATATTCTGAACCACTTTAGTAGTTACTAGAGGGGCCGACAGGTGGCATGGTGGTTAAGGCACTGGACTCCCACATGACTGACTGCAGTCTGAGTCTCGGACCTGGCAGCTTGCTTTCTCATCAAACTAATAACAACAATAATAATAATAAATAAGACTAAATAAATAATTCTTAAAAACTAGTAGAGGGATGGGCAGGTGCCATGGTGGTTGAGGTACTGGCCTACCACATGGTTGATCACAGTTTGAGTCCCAGACCTGGAAGCTTGCTTTCTCACTTTCCCTCTCCCTTTCTCTGTCTATCTCTCTCTAGTTAGATTAAAAAAATAATAAAAATAAAAATAAATAAATAAACAAAATAGGGGGCCGACCATGGTTCAAGTCCTGAGCCTGGCAGCTTGCTTTCTTACTCTTCCTTTCTGTCTGTCTGTCTAGCTCTGATCAAAATTGAAGAATAATGATAATAAATAAAATTGAAAGTAAATCAATCTTTAAAAAATAATAATAAATAAATAAAATAATTCTAAAACAAAATAGGAGAGCCGACTACTTCCCATTGCTGTCCCTATGTGTCAAGCAATTGACCTACGGTGTGTGATTCGACTTAACTCTGTATGGCTTGTACCCTGAAGCTCTCACTTGCATGAAACACGTTTGACAGAGCATTTCATCTTAAACCTTATGAGCTAAAAAGACATAAATAAGACCAGGGTACAGATTCATCCAAAGAAAAGAGAAAGGAAGACGAAATCAGGACTCAGGAATTGGGCTTCTAACAACAGAAAGAAAGTTTGCCTTTTTCACTCCTTTGTTTTGGTTTTTGCTACAGGGTGTGTGCACTCGCCAAAGAGAGCTAGAGAGACAGAGAGAATGAAAGTGAGAAAGTACCTCCCGGGGCGATGGCCATGTCACAATCCTTTCTTCTCCATCCCCCTCTTAGGATTCTGAGCATGCAAACACACACACCTGGCATGTCTTTCAAGTCACTGGGTTTGGGGCTCAAACCATGCAGCATGTGGGATTTGCCCACCTTAAACACCATGCCACCAGCTGACCCCAACTTTTTTTACTTTTTGCTATAGCATGAAAGGTTTACTCAAGATCCCCCAAATACACAGGACATCTGTCTCAATCCATTTGAGTGCCTATAACAAAATACTATAAACTGGGTGACTTAAAAACCAAACATTGTTTCTCACAGCTCTGGAGACTAGGAAGGCCAAGATGAAGGTACTGGGAGATTCTGTGTCCGGAGAGGAAGCGCTTTCTGTTTCACAGATGGCACCACGTACCTGGGCCTCTCATGGTAGAAGGGATGAAATAGTGCCCTTGAGCCCATTTTATAAGGGCACTAATTCCATTCACTAAGGCTCTGTTCTCAATCACCTCCCCAGAGGCCTCACCTCTTAATACCCTCACCTTGGGGATTAGGGTTTCAGCATATGAGTTTTAAGGGACACAAACATTAGGACCCTAACAATAGGGAAGCAGGACAAGGGTGTCTGCAGCTGTTGAAGACTGGTCCTACTTTCTCCCGTGCTGCAATGAGACGTTCTTTCAAAAAAGGCTCTTGACTAGGAGTCAGCAAACTATGAACCCGCAAAGCCAAACCTGCCTGTTACTTGTTTTTATAAATAAAGTGTTGCTGGAACACAGCCGTGCTTATTCTTTGATGTTTTGTCTACAACTTTCTCATACTGGAACAGCAGAATTGAGTAATTGCAACAGAGACTATATGGCCCACAAAGCCTACTATATAGTGTTTTGCAGAAAAAGATTGTTCTCGGGGCTGGCAGTTAGTGTGGTGGTTCAGGGTGCTGAGCTCCCACATGGCTGACCATGTTCGAATCCTGTACCTGGTGGCTTGCTTTCTCATATTCTCTCTCTTCTCTCTCTTTCTCTCTCTCTCTCTCTCTTGCTCTCGCTCTCGCTCTCTCTGTCCCTCTCTGGTAGAATTTAAATAAATAAATAAATAAGTTAAATAAATAAATAAATGAGTTTTTTTAAAAAGAAATAGGTTGTACTCTAGGCCAGATTTTACATATATCAACACGGCACACTTAACTGGTCTCACATTCTTCTTTTTTCAATAATTATTAATTTAATTTAATTTATGATTATGATTATGATTATTATTTTAATTTGACCAGAGAGAGAGAGAAAGGGAAAGTGGGAAAGCAAATCACCAGGTCTGGGACTCAAACCATGGTTGGCCTTGTGGGAGTCCAGCGCCTTAACCACCATGCTACCTGCTGGCCTCATTCTCCATTCTTAACCAGGGAAGGGAGAGCAAGGCATCCCCTTCAATGTTCACTAGGAAATGTATAAAGTGGAATTTCTGTAAGAGGAATCAGGGCCAGCAAGTGGCCCTAGAGTCAAGGGGCTAGTGTGTTTTTCAAGCCACTGGGTCTGGGACTCAAACCATGTGATCAGCCTTGCAGGATTCAGCTACCTTAACTACCACTCCATGGGCTGGTCCACTGTGGTTCTTAATGCAATTATGTTTTGCGAACTCTAAGAGGGTGGTGTAGTTTGGAGTGTATTGTTCCCATGGGACTATGTTTTTGGAACATTCTTTGGAAAATACTGAAATAAAAGAAGTATTTAGAATCATGTTCTTTGGAAATGAGAAATGAAAAACTATGTTGGCTGTGACTTAATAAACAGATTTTTTTTTTTTTTAAAGTGAGAAAGCACCCCCTGGGAAGGATAGCCATGCTGCAGTCTCTTCTCCATTCTCAGGATTTTGGGCACATACTCACATGCACCCAGCATGTTTTTTAAACTTCTGGGTCCAGGACTCAAACTGCACCATCAGCTATGTAGGATCCGGCTGCCTTTACCACCATGCCACCTGCTGGTCCTGAACATGTCTTTCTTTTGTGCATATGTGTGTGCGTATGTGTTTTGCTGGATTGCTCAAGCACTCTGTAGAGAGAGAAAAGGCCCCCTGTGAGGTGTGGTCATGCCTCAATCCTTTTCCCTCCATTTCTCCATCCCTCTGGGATTTGGGGCATACATGGGCACACACACCTGGTGTTTTGTTCAAGCCACCAGGGCTGAGATTCAAACTAGTCAGCCATGTGGGTCCTGGCTCTCAACGTACAGGGCTTACCGGCTGCACTAAGAGACAGGCCCTGAACGTGTCTTTCTCTCAGTCAAGAAAGAGGAAGAACAAAGAAAAACAGAGCCAGCAGAGATAAAAAGGAAGGAGTTTGGAGGGAGGATGGAAGAAAGCAGGACATCTCTGGAGAGACAACACATGAGGATATGGGGAACACTTGGATGACCAGTTGGAGGAACAATGTGTTAAAAGCAAGGTGATGGGACCCACAGATGGCGTAATGGTTATGTCACTAGATTCCTACACAGTCAATTAGCAGTTTGAGTCCTGACTCAGCAACTTAAAATTCATGCCCTTGCATGTGCATGCATGCCCAAAATCCCAAGAGGGGAATGGAGGAGAAGAGATAGCGGCGTGACCATCTCCCCTGGGTGTAATTTCTTGCTTTCTGTCTCTCTGTTTCTCTGGTGAATGCTCCCACCCTATAGCAAAAATCTTTCTAAAAAAAAAAAAGCAAGGGGTTGCCAAACACAAGACATGTGGTCACTTTTGTCATCACTACTGCCATCAACCCCACCAGAGGTCACCCCTCCCTGAGCCTCATTGCTTTGCATCATCTATATTATAGCCTTCATAGATACGATGTGGTTTAATTCCCAGTTTACAGATGAGGAAACAGAGGCACATGCTAGGTAAGTGATTTATCCAGAAACAAGTTTAGAAAGCTTGTAAGTGGCAGTGTGTGGATTCAATCCTGTCTGACCCCAGAGCCCTCGTTCTCGCTGCCGCCCTCACAGTGCTGTTCCCACCTGCACTAGAGCGAGGGCTAGAGATCCATCACGTAAGACGAAAAGGACATTGTACAGAAGGGCGACACCAAAACCCTGGAGACAGAGGAAAAGACAACCACCAACCAACCACGCAATGGCACTGTGGGTATTTTGCTGCATGGGGCTAAACAGCTGGAAGGCCAGTTGTTTCCCACAGCATCGTATTTTCTCTCTTTGTCTCCTTTTACTCTTGGGCTATCTCTTCTTAAGCCATGAAAGATAGACCAGGCTGTATCAGGCTTATCTGCTGTATCACACTCACCCATAAAGTGAACGCAGACCATTTTTGCATGTTAAAAAAACATTTCAACCCGAACGCTGTGACCGCTGTATTCACAGTAAGCCTTATGTAGATTTCCACGACTGTCAGTTCTTTTATTAGTGACGGAGACCCTCAGAACAGTTTCCTAAACAGAGTCCAAAAGCATGAGTCACAGCTCAGTTAAATCATTTGTGGCTCAGAAACGACCTACTTTAAAGGCTCGAATTGATCCACATCCTATTTAACTGCTGATTTCTATGCTCGAAATTGGATGCAGGGACCTGGCAGTAGTCCAGGTGACGCTCTACAGAGGCTGGCCCACATGGGAAGGTGCCACGGTCCCATTAGGTGACCTCCCTGGGTAGACAGGACACCTGAGTAAAGCCAGCAACCACGTGCCTACCATCCGGCCAGTGAAGGCTGGGGCTAAAGGGCAGTGTCTAGACCCTGTTAATTCTGTCTCTATCACTCCTAAATGAAAGAAAGAAACTTTTTAAAAAAAATCTAATGTAAATAGTTCGGGGGAGAGAAAGGGGGAGATAAACCCAGGACTGGAAAAGCCATCCAGAATGTGAAAAACTTGCACATTGAGTATTCTGGATTTGCTGTGATGAAAAATAAAAAAAATCCGTTGCAATGCTACCAATACACACGATGGGGCTTCCGAAGGTGAAGTCTGTGGGACAGTGACTCCTCTGAGCTACCCTCCTGAGTGTAGCAAACGGGACTGCCGGAGCAGGCCAGGGTGAAAGCAAAGACTGCTCGCTGTTCGTACATGTCTATTTACCTTGTGAACGGTGAAGTTGGGTTTTGGGCTCCTCCGTTCCCAAGAGCTGCAGGGCAGAGGGTTCAGTCCCGGCGGGCCCTGGGCTGAGGCCCTTCACGCTGCTGCGCCGGCTTCTAACAACCCTTTGGAAATCCCAAACGGCTGCAGAGTCCCCAGGCCAAAGCTATGTTTCCAAGAGTCTTCCCTCCCGGCCCGCACGTCCCTGCTTGCGCTGACTTTGCAGCGGCTCCAGTTTCTTCCAGCGAAGCAGCTGGGAATCCAGGCGTTGCGCTGGCAGTGAGGCGCCCGAAACCACTTCCAGATGTGCTGGGACCAAGCGGCCAGACTTCCTCTCGCAGCCTGGCCCAGCCGTCTGCGTGCAAACCATTTTGAAAACAAGCCTGTTCTGTTCAAACCAGCAAAGAGCAAATGCTTGGAGGGTGAATTAGTTTTTTCTTTAAAAAACAAACAAACAAACAAACAAAAAACACCACACAGTTGCCTCTGCCATAAACTTGGAGAGAGCAGGAGTGAAAAATCAAGTTCGTATTGAGTTTGAGAATCTTAGTAGCCACTTGCTTCTGAAATCACCTAGTCATTAAATAATGTCCCCGTTTAAAACCCAAATAACAACCTGGTCTCATTCTATCAAGGTAATAGAAATGACGGGGGTTTCAAGACAGCGTTTTGTGATGCAGCTTGAGGTGGAGTAAATCAGGCCAGAGCATCCTACTGCTCTCCGTTTCTGCCACCCATTCTCAGAAAGCCAGGAAAGGCTGCCAGCACTGTCCCCGGGTCGGGCAATCTATTTCTGCTACAGACTCTAGTTCCAGTAAGGAAATAAGGATCCCAAGCTCACTGCCCCCTTCTAGAGTAGAGCTTTCCAACACAAACGCAAGGCTGGGCGCAGTGTAGCTTTCGGTTACCTCGGAGCCACATTACAATGTGTACAGAGGCCAGACCATGGTGCAGAGGTACGACAGGACACTCAGTGAGGCTGCCCCACATGGGACTGTTCCAGGTCTTCTTGTCCAAAGATCCCTGAGTATGCTGGGCACACACGTGGTGATCCGGGGCTGTCTATGGCTGGAGGTGGATCACGGAGCCTGAGACCCCGTTAGAGGTGTGTATCTTTCTGCCTATCTGCCTCTGCCTCTCTCTGGCTCATGGAAGAAATAAACGTCTTTTAAAAGTACAAAAGAGGGGGACCAGCTATTGGCATAATGGCTGTGTTGCTGGACTCCTATGTAGTTGACCGCAGTTCGAGTCCCGGACTCGGTGGCTTAAACTCACGCCAGGCATGTGTGTGTGTGTGCCCAAGATCCTGAGAGGAGAATGGAGAAGGGATTGTAGCATGGCCATCCCCCCTGGGGGGTGATTTCTCGCTTTCTATCTCTCTGTCTCTCTCTATCTTTCTGGCAAATGCATGCTCATAAAAACCTCTCCAAAAAAAAAAAAAAGTACAAAATAGGACTGGCAGGTGGTGTGGCTGCTAAGGCACTGGATCCCACATGGCCAGCTTCATGGTTAGATCTCAGACCCTGTGGCTTAAGAATCACACTGGGCACGTGTGTGTGCATGCCCAAAATCCCGAGAGGAGAGTAGACAAGAAGGGATTACAGTATGGTGTCCACCCCCAGGGGATGATTTCTCGCTTTCTCTCTCTCTCTTTCTCTCTCTCTTTCTCTGGCAAGTGCATGCCTATAGCAAAACAAACAAAAACTAATCCACTCTCCCCCCAAAAAGTACAAAGAGTTAGTTTATCTTCATGATCTATTTTACTTTACCCAGTGTATACAAAATATTATTATTTCGGCACGCAATGTCAGACATTATTAACAAGGCACTTTACATTTCTGGGCTTTTAAAACTATGTCTTTGAAATCTGATGTGTATTTACACTTGCAGTATATACCAATTCAAGCACTAAATCTCATTAGAAATATTTGCTATATGTGTAGATTTCGTAAAATGTATAATTTAAAAAGTGGGCTCATAGACCCAGATTGTTCCAAATGTACTTAAAAATTTTCCAGTAACTGGACTGAGTATCTGTTTTTCAATTTACATTTATTTGGGCCAGTAGGTGGCATGGTGTTTAAGGTGCTGAATTCCCACATGGTTGACGGAAGTTCAAGTCCCAGACCTGGCAGCCTGAAAACCACAACAAATAAATAAATAGTTTTAAAAAGAAATTAAGTAAAATGTAAAATACAGTTTCTCAGTTGCACTAGCCATCTTTTTCAAAATAATTGTTTTATTTAACTTTATGTATTTATTTATTTTAATTTGACTAGAGAGGAACAGAGTGAGAGAGAGAGAGAGAG
>NW_006159512.1:7196838-7210336 GCF_000334495.1 Tupaia belangeri chinensis
TTAAAAGACTTACCTTATTTAACTCTATTTATTTAATTTAATTTAATTTAATTTAATTTAATTTAATTTTATTTTATTTTATTTTATTTCATTTTGACCAGAGAGAGTGAGAGAGAGCAAGAGACAGGAAAAGTGAGAAAGCAAGCTGCCAGGTCTGGGACTTGAACCACTGTTGCCCATGTGGGAGTTCAGCGCCCTTAACCACCACACCACCTGCTGGGTCCACGCTAGTCATCTTTTAAATATTCATTAACTAGGGTGGTCAGTACCTACCATATCAAACAATGCTGTTCTAAAGGATTTTGTGGGGATTTTCTCAGACTCAAACTTGGAAAGAAGGGAATATACTGAATATCTTCCATTTGCATAGAAAACCGAATATTTCCAAAGCATTTTCTCATGTCCTATTTCATTTTATTCTCATGTATCTGTTAGGTAAGTTGAGCAATGCTATTTGCCCTGATTTGCAGATGAGCTAACTGAGGCTCTGAGCAAGTTAACACCCAAGTTTCCAAAGCAAGATAGTGATGAAGCCAGGACTGGAATTTCTGCTTAGCATTTCTCATCCATTTCGTTCTTGAAGTGTGTTTCAGTTACTAAGAAACACAGTCTTGGGGCTGGTAGGTGGCGTGATGGGTAAGGGCACTGGATTCCCACATGGCTTACTACAGTTCAAGTCCCAGACCAGGCAGCTTGTTTTCTTGCTTTCTCTCTCTCTCTCTCTCTCTCTCTCTCTCTCTGTCTGCCTTGCTTGCTCACGCTGTCCCTTTTTGGTCAAATTAAAATAAATAAATAAATGAAGTTTAATAAAATAATAATTAAAAAAAAAAAAAGAAAGAAACACAGTCTTCAGTCAGTCACCTGCATCGCTGAGTTGCCATTTACCAAATCTTTGACTGCCCTGGGGGCATTCCTTGATAGTTCCCTATCCTAAGGCTCTCACACAGTCCAGCAAATGTTTCCTTTGGCTTTGGAGCAGGCTTGATATACCATTCCTCTTCTCTATTTACTCCCAGCAAAGCGTAGCCTTTTAAACCACTGCCCCATTCACTGTACTAGCTAATAGACACAGTTGTAAGGCATTCATCTTTAGTTGTGTCAAAGATACATTTTATACCTGGGTCACTTCCGGATGGCAGCATGTCCTTCCGCCCCAGTCCCCATTGCACACACATGAACAAACAGATCAGCATTTCCTGGCTCGGGATTTGCAGCAGCTCTTCCAGAATTACACACTGTCACGTGTGGCAGGACAGTCTCTCAGACATGTCCCAAGGCATGACATTGGACAGTATCCTGAGCGGACACCTCCCCAGTTCTGTTTTCTCCAAAGGTCATGTCATCGTCTTCTTTCCATCTCTCATCCATCTATTAAGAGCAGAATGCTTGGTCCAGCAAAAGAGCTGTTGAGTGAGTGAGTTTGTAGAGTACAAAAATCAAAGCACTCAGGACCAGCAGATGGCATAATGGTTATGTCACTGGACCCCCGCATAGTCAACTACAGATTGAGTCCCAGACCAGGCAGCTTAAAACATGCTGGGCACATATGTGTACATGCCCAAAATTCCAAGAAGAGAATGGAGAAGGGATTGTGACATGGCCATCCCTCCTGGGGGGTGATTTCTCACTTTCTGTTTCTCTGGCAAGCACACCTGCCCTATAGCAAAAATCTCTCTCTCTCTAAAAAATCTAAAGGAAAAAATTCTTTTCCCTAAAAAAAAAAAAAAAAAAAAAAAAAAAAAAAAAAAGAATAAAAGGGCAAGAAAAAAAATCAAAGCACCCTAGAAGGAGACTCAACGGTGATGGAATAATTATGCTGTTTTCATAGACCTTGCTTATTAATCATTTTAACTCTGAAGATGACCAAGATCTCTTTCATTTTTTGGGGGGGGGAGAGGAGGGGAGATTCCTTGCTACAGGGAGTGTGCTCTCACCAGAGAGACAAAGAGACAGAAAGTGAGAAATCACTCCCCCCAGGGGGAATAGTCACACCACAATCCCTTCTCCATTCTCCTCTTGGGATCTTGGGCATATACGCACACACGCCTGGAGTGAGTTTAAGCCCCTGGGGCCAGGACTCGAACTGTGTTCAACTACATGGAAGTCCAGCGACATAGCCATTATGCCAACTACTGATCCCGACTGTATTACTACTATTTAGATTAAAAAAAAGTATACTGGGGCTGGCACTTGGCATGGCAAGGAGGGTCCAGAAGAAGGCATTGTTATCATAGGAGATGACAAGCCATGTGATAATGTCGCTGAAGACCTTCCAGTGGGAAGACAGTTATGTAGACACTCCAGACCCTGTGTAGTCTAGGCTGATGTATGTATTTGTACCCTAGTTTTTGACTAAAAATCTTACAATGTTAAAAAAAGGAAGAAAAAATTTTGTAGTTATTTTTTGCAGAGAGAGACAGAGAGAAATAGAGAGAGGGAAAGTGAGAAATCACCCCTTGAGGGGATGGTCATGACACAGTCTCTTCTTCACTGTCTTCTAAGGATTTGGACATGTATGCACTTGTACCCAGTGTGATTTTCAAAAGACCAAGTCCAGGATTCACACTGGGGTCAGCCATGTGGAAGACCAGCGCTTTAACCACATCACCTACTGGTCTCTAATAAAATTTTTTTAAATAGAAAAAAACCTTTAGGAATAAAGGTATACATAAATAAATAATTTTTGTATGACTATACAGTGTGTTTGTAGTATTACAATTAAATCAAAAAAATTTTAAAAAAGTAAATGATAAGGGCCAGCAGTTGGCATGGAAGTTAGGCACTGGATTCCACACAGTTGATTTCATGGTTTGAGTCTTGGACACTGTGGCTAAAAATAAAATCACACTGGGAGGGACCACCAGATGACATAATGGTTATGTCACTGGACTCCCACATAGGTGACCATTGGTTCGAGTCCTGGACCCAGTGGTTTAAACCTCACACCAAGTGCATGTGTGTACATGTCCAAGATCCTGAGAGGAAAATTCAGGAGAAGGGATTGTGGCATGGCCATCCCCCCTGGGAGGAGGGATTTCTTGCTTTCTGTCTCTGTCTCTGTGTCTCTAGCGAGAGCAAGTGGCCTATAGCAAAAATCTCTCAAAAAAAAAAAAAAGAAATTCAATTGAATGTATGACTAACAATACTAATAAATTTTTTAAAAATTATTTTTAATTTTATTTATTCATTTATTTATTTTATTTTGACCAGAGAGACACACAGAGAGAGAGAGAAAGTGAGAAAGCAAGTCACCAGGCCCAGGACTTGAACCATGGTTGGCCATATGGGAATGTCCAGCATCTTAACCACCACACCACCTGCTGGCCCCCACTAATAAATTTTTAAAAATAAGAAAATCATGCTGGATGTGTGTGCTGCAAGCCCAAAATTCTAAGAGACCTTGGTCTGGCTATCACCCCAGGGGCTATTCTTTCTTCTTCTTTTATTTTTTAAAATATAATCAGTTACTTAATTAGATTATTGGCAAGAAGTTAAAAAAAAAACAATTTGTGAGGATAAATTCCATTTGTAAGGGCAAAATGGATTGCAGGTAGCTCTGGAACAGAGGAATAGCTTTGACTTTTGGTAAAATGTGTGAGTGTACAGCTTTCTGATCAACCTTGCGCTGCTCTGTAATCTCGTTATTTCTCCTTCTCTGTGTCGAAGATCTCACCTTCCTGGTGTCTGGGCTTCTGTAGCTTCTTTTTCTTGAAGTAAGCATCAGTAATGTGTTTTGGGATTTTCACTATGCTAATATCAATTTTCGTGGAGGTGGTGATGACAAATTTCTGGTGTGTTCTATGTAGTGGAACTCGATTGAGGACCAGAAGTCCAGTCACAAGTAGCAAGCCTCTGCTCAGCTGCTTCAGGAAAACCACTCTTGCCTCTGTGGCATCCAGTGAGGATGATCAGAATGGTCCCGGGAGTAACGCTGGCTCGCAGCTTTCTCACACGCTGACTGAAGGGTTTTTGCTATGGCTCAACAGCTTTTGGGGCACATCTTCAGTAGGATGATACCTAGGCATATTGCACAGTTTAACGAGCGGGGTATCACATTCTTGTCCCCACCAACTGGTTTTGTGATAGCGGCAAGAAACTTCTACTTTTTTTTTTTTTCATTCCTGGATTTAGTGATCGAGTATTTCCTCTTATACACAATTTCCTCAAATACATGGCAGGTTGGGAGAATCTGCTGATGCCCTGGACTAGGACTGGGTTCTGGCTGCAATGGCGCTTCCCCTTCTTGGGCTTTTTGGCCTTGGAACCACCCTTTGTAACCTTGCCACTGGCATCAGCCTTCTTGGCTTCAGGTTTCTTCCTTAGTATCCTGCTTCACAGCTTTTCACCTGGTGTCTTGTGCAGTGGGAGAGACCTCGGGGATGCTTTTCTACTTTCCCTCTTCCTCTCTCCAGTAAGTGCATGCATCCTACAGGGGGAAAGAAATCACTCCCTTAGATGTCCTGCAACTGGAGTGGTTTGTGAGCAGAAGTTTGACATGTAGGACCCCAAAAGCTCTTATTTTCCAAGCAAAGAACTGTTTAGAGCCTTTTGTACTTTCTTCCCATCTAAATCCAACCTTGATGCCTGGAAGTGGAGAAGCCACCTGGCTCTGAGGATGACAAGGCCTGCATGTATTGCTGCATGTGGCCACACGGCTGTGCATGGAGACTACAGCTCAATCGGTCAGAGTCCTGGCAGAACACAGACGGCTCACTCCAATAGAATAATGGGGAAGACTTATAAAAAGGCACTATTTGAAGAAGTACAGTCAGTGTTAGGGAAATGTGGTTAACAGCCTCGTACCCTGGAGTTAGCAATAGACAGGGGCCATTGACACCCCCAGCCCTGAAACCAGGGGAGAGGGTGATTTCTAGGCCTGTGACAGAGCCTGTGCATAAGGCTGCCCAACAACAGTGGCTCTCTTGGGATACAGTCAATCAGTGGTGATACCCTGAGGTTAATTACCCCAACCTCACAGTTGCCTGTGGGTGGTGCCTCCCAACAGGCAAACCCAACAGGAAGTCAGAGGGTGATACGGCTCACGTGATAGGATCTGTGGAATCTGTTGAGGTCAGCCTCTCAGGACACCGAACAGGTTGAAGAAGGCTGGAGAGCAGATTTGAACAAGTGGCTGGAAAATATCCTTGCACAATGTGAATAGGGTCCCCTGGCATTGTGTCATTCAGCAGCCTGGCACATGCTAAAAAAGCAGGAACGTAGGAGGAGCCTAAGTCTTTGGTTGTGCAGAGAACCACCATGGCGGCTCTGAGCAAACTACCTGGAGAATATATTGCTCTATGAAGATGAGAAACCCCCATGTTTGTTAAGTCATTTTGGTCAGGTTTAGTTATGTGCCTAAGTGCTCTCCTATTCAATATGTAAACGTTTTACATGCATGTCAAATTTGTGATCTCAGTTGTCTACAAATATGTATCTAAACAATTATTATTCTCTGTTTACTTTTTTTTTTAAGAGGTTTTTGCTATAAGGGCGCATGAGCTTACTAGAAAGACAGAGAGAGACAGAGAGACAGAAAGTGAGAAATCACCCCCTGGGGGGATGGCCACGTCGCAATCCCTTCTCCTTCATTCTCCTCTCAGGATCTTGGGCACACACACACATGCACCTGGCATGAGTTTAAGCCACCAGGTCCAGGACTCGAACCATAGTCATCTACATAGGAGTCCAGGGACATAGTCATTATGCCAACTGCTGGTCCCTGTTTACTTCTTTTAAAAAAATAATTATTTAATTGTATTTATCATTATCATTATTTTTTAAAATTTGCTTCAGGACATGAGTACTCACCAGAGAGAGAGAGAGAAAGAGAGAGGGAGAAAGCAAACCACCAGGTATACGACTTGAACCAAGGTTGACCATGGGGGAGTGCAGAGCCTTAACCACCACATAACCTGCTGGCCCCACTCCCTGTTTATTTCTTTTTTTAAAAGGATTATTTAATTTAATTTATTATTTTAAAATTTGACCAGAAAGAAAAAGGGAAGGTGAGAAAACAAGACACCAAGTCTGGGACATGAACCGTTGTCAGCCATGTGGGAGTCCAGCACATTGACCACCATGCCACTTGCCAGTCCCTCCTCAATGGAGTCCAGCACATTGACCACCATGCCACTTGTCAGTCCCTCCTCATTTCTTTATTTTTTTTTTAAAGAATTATTTTATTTACCTTTATTTATTTTAATTTGACCACAGAGGGACGGAGGAAGTGAGAGAGAGAGGGAAAGTAAGAAAGCAAGCCACCAGGTCTGGGACTCAAACAATGGTAGGCCAAGTGGGAGTCCAGTGCCCTCAACCACCATGCCACCTGCTGGCTCCCCCATATATTTATTAGTTGAAGGTCAGATGTTCATCATTTCATTTTCCCAACTGGGCCTGTCTTGGCTGAGTGTATTGCGTTTAGATGTGGACTTAGAGAAAAACCTATTAAGGCTGATAAAGATGGCTGGAAGAAAAAGCAGCAGCATTCTGTAAGTAGTAGATGGATCACTACACGGGATCAAGCTGACAAGCTTTTTTATCACCCTCGTCTCCAATGTCTGGGCTCCAAGATCTCACACACACACACACACACACACACACACACAGCAGGAGTTGCACCAGTGGCCTCAATCCCCTCTTCCTGCTGCAGTTCAGTTGTGGGTCATCTTATTGGCCTGAGCATCGGTGCTTTGAGCTCCTTCTTATTATCCCCATCGCTCCACACTGAGCCTTTCCACCTGAATTCCTTCCCTCCCACATGTTACAACTGTTTTCCTTTGCTTCTTGGATCAAATTCCCTGTTCTAGTAACTGGATTAGGTTCTACCCAGCCAGGAGCCCTGCCCTGCTCTTGCCAGCTGCCCTGTCCATGCCTTGGCCATAGACCTAGCCAAGACCCGTGGCTGGAGCCCCATAATCTGTGAACAGACCTCTCAGACACCATCTGTTTCCCTCATCCCAGGAACAGTGCCTGCCCAGGCTCTCTGCTGCTGAGCGCCATTCAACCTGCGAGCTCTCCCCAAAACCTCTTCTCAGACCTCTGCCAACAAGGCCTTGGCCTGTGTCCTCAATTGAGACCAAGATATCCTTGGACATTGCAGTTTGCACTGTTGGCTGAAAACACACCACTGTCTGCCACTTCCAGTACCTTCCTTCACTCCAGGCTGTCTCTCCAGTGGCCTGTAGCTCCGGAGGAGTAGAAACAGTAGTAATATAATAATAGCTCTTCTGCTGAGGATGGTAGAAATAAAACAATCTACTTTACCGAACACCAGTTATGTTCTAGGCGTTGCATAAGTAAAGCACTGTCCTTGCTTTGCAGGGCAATGGAACACACTCCAATGACCATGGGTTAGTTAAATAACACCAATCCTCTGACAATAAAACTCAAATTCAGTGACCGCAGTATATGAGCTGACCAACTGCCTATGAACTAAGTTTGCTGCTAGTTTTTCAGTCCACAAATCTACTAAGCAAATAGATGTACATTATAATCAGGGAGCAAGCACGGTATTTTTTTCTTTCTTTCTGTAAGGCATGTGCACTTACCAGAGAGAATGAGAGAGAGAGAGAGAGAGAGTCCTGGACCCAGCAGCTTAAGGTTCATGCCAGGTGCGTGTGTGTGCATGCCCAAAATCCTAAGAGGAAAATGGAGAAAGGACTGCAGTGTGGCCATCCCCTCAGGGGGTGATTTCTCACTTGCTGTCTCTCTGTTTCTCCAGTGAGCACATGCGTCCTATAGCAAAAATCTCTCCAAAGGAAAAAAGAAAAAAGAAAGATGCTCACTCCAGATAGTAAGTTACAAGACAGGAAGAAGGTAGCCTTGTTTAAACTTCTCATAACCTTTATATAAAGAAATAAAACATACCGATTTTCATTAATTCTAATGTTTTAAATATAGTCTAATAAAAAATTAGGCTTACTAATGTTTTAATGTTCTTACAGTATCATCTCATGGTATCCTTATGGGATTGATTCCAAGACCTCTGTAGATACCAAAATTTGCAGATGCTCAAGTCTCTTACGTAAAATGGTCAAGTACTTGCATTTAACTTCCACACACCCTCCTTTATACTTTAAATCATTTCTAGATTATTTATAATACCTTATACAATACGAATGTAATTCAATGTTATTATAGTGTATTTAAAAGTTGCATTATGTTTGTTGTTGCATTGTTATTATTTGTGTATTTTTTTCCCAAGTATTTTTGATCAGCAGTTGGTTGAGTCCAAGGACGTGGAAACTGTGCATACAGAGGGCCAACTGTACATTTGTGGTCAACAGTAAGAGAGCTTTTAAAATATTGACAAAAGTTTTTTAAGATCACAGAACAATTGTAAATTTCCCCATTTAAAAAAAAAATTTGCTATAGGGCGCATGTGCTTGCCAGAGAGAGAAAACTTCCCAGGGGGTTGAGCATGCCATATCTCTTCTCCTCCATTTTCCTCTTGGGACTTTGGGAAAGCATGCATGTGCACTTGGTATGGTTTTCTTTTTTTCTTTTAAAGGTTAGTTCATTTCTTTTATTTTTTATTTATTTTTATTTCTATTTTTTTGGCAAAGGTTTTTGATATAACGGTGCGTGTGCTCGTCCGACAGACAGAGAGAGACAGAGAGACAGAAAGCGAGAAATCACCCCCCAGGGGGGATGACCACACCGCAATCCCTTCCTCCATTCTCCTCTCAGGATCTTGGGCACGCACGCACACGCGCCTGGCGTGAGTTTTAAGCCACCAGGGCCGGGATGCGAACCACGCATGGGAGTCCAGTGACATAGCCATTATGCTAACTGCTGGTCCCAGTTCATTTCTTTTATTAACTCATAAATAATTTCTTGTCTTCTGGTTTGTTGAAACAGTAAGTCAGATATTTGCCACAATAATGTCTGTCAAAATGGCTGGCCATAAAAATTCCAGCACCACATTCATCCGAAGGGTAATCCCGAAGAAGGCAAGTGATTTTTCCATTTTCATCCACCTCATAGTATTCCAGAACAACCAGCTTAACTTCCTGTCTCTTACGCTTATTCTTCTTGGGAGTGAAATAAGACTTCTTTCTTAGCACCACCACGAAGTCTCAGCACAAGATGAAGTGGGGACTCCTTTTGGATGCTGTAGTCAGACAAAGTACGCATCTTCCAACTGCTTGCCAGCAAAAACCAGTCTTTGCTGATCAGGAGGAATTCCTTCCTTATCCTGGATTTTGGCTTTTACATTTTTTATGGTATCTGACAGTTCAACCTCGAGGGTGATGGTCTTTCCTGTAAGGGTTTTGATGAAAATCTGCATCTTGGTGGTGGTCCCACTGCAGATGGTGGATAAGAGAGCATGCTTTTCAAAACACTGGGTCTGGGACCACACAGTTGGCCATGTGGGATCCAGGTGCCTTAACCACCGTGCCACCTAGCGGATCCACCCAAGTTTGGTATGAAGATCACTTGCCCAGATTTTAGCTTCTGTGGTCAATTTTACATAAGCACACGATCACACAAAGTCAGACTTTCTGTACTTTACACACATTATCTCACTCAATCTCCACCTGTTCCTTAAGGAATAGATGCTGTGATCACTCTCACTTTATAGAAAAAGAATCTGAGGTTCAAAGGAGATAAATTATTTGATTAAGGCCACCCTGCTGGTAAGCAACTTATCCCTATTGGATCCTGAAGAACACGATGTTAGCCCCTCTGCTATACAGTGAGTCCAGTATGACTCTGATGAGTAGGATACAGGGAGGGGTGCAGAAGGAAAACAGTAGTGACAGATGAAAGTATCCTCTCTACATACACTTCTAAGGACTAGGGCTTTGCTGCCCATTAGTGCTTTCTGTTTCCTGTAGATGTACAGAGTATATATTTATCATCTATAATCCAGAATATAGTATGGATACATGTATTCAACCCTAGTATATATGTAAATACACGTGTACTTTATAACCCTTCTTTTCTTTTTTTTTTTTTTTTCAAGTTTTTGCCATAGAGCATGTCCAGTAGCTGGAGAGTGACAGAGAAAGACAATGGGAGGGAAAGTGAGAAATCACTCACCAGCTGGATGGCCACACTGCAATCCTACCTCCTCCATTCTCCTCTCATGATTTTGGGCACACACGCACACGGGCATACGTACCCAGCATGAGTTTCAAGCCCCTGGGACCAGGACTTGAACCATGGTCGGCCACGTGAGAGTCCAGTGATGTAGCAATCATGCCATGTGGGTCCCAACTGCTTTTGTGTTAAGCCACTGGGTTTGTGGGATTTTGACAAAGCAGCTTTGGGCAACTAGTATGCACATCATCCCGCGGCTCCTTATCTAAGTGACCAGTTATAATTTGGGATCTCTTTTTTTAAAAATATATATTCAACTTTATATATTTTAATTTGACCAGAGAGGGACACAGTGAGTGCATGTGAGAGAGAGAGAGAAAGAGAGAGGGAAAATGAAAAAGCAAGTCACCAGGCCCAGGACTCGAACCGTGGTCGGCCATGTGGGAGTCCATCCCTCTTAACCACCAGGCAACCTTCCGGCCCCAATCTGTGATCTCTTTTGTCCTAAGAATATTTTGCTTTCACTTTTGCCCTAAGTCAGGCGGTCTCAGTCTTTCCAGAGTCACAGACCAGCTTTTATTTTTTGTATGTTTGTTTATTTTACCATAGAATGTGTGTGCTTGTTGGAGACAGACATAAAGATAGAGGGAAAGTGAAAAAGCACTCCTCCCCAGAGGGGATGGCCACACCACAATCCCTCTTCCTCCACTTCACCTCTAGGGATTTTGGGCACACACGAACACGTGCTTGGCATGTTTTCTTAATCCTCCAGGTCTGAGACTCAAGTAGCACAGTTGACCACAAGGATCCCGCTGCCTCAATCACCACCCACCAGCTGACCTCACAGACCAATTAAAAAACAAAAAAACATCATGACTGGGACCAGCAGATGGCATAACAGTTAGGTTGCTGGACTCCCACGTAGTCAACCGTGGTTCATAATCCCAGACGCAGCCCAATAATCCCATAGAGGAAGATAGAGAAGGGATTGTGGTGAGGCCATCCCCCCCTAGGGAGAGGGTGATTTCTTGCTTTCTGTCTCTGTCTCTCTGGCAAGCGCATGTGCCCTATAGCAAAAATCTCTTTCTCTCTCTAAAAACAAAAAAAGATTATGTTTACAACTTTTATCTCCTTAATCTTTTGCCATAAAGACATTAGAAAATAACTACCATCTTTGCACCATACCATCAGAATAAAGCACAGTTCTTTCCATTCTTTGGGCTTTATGAAAAACTCAGTGTGTTATCCAAACTTTTCCAGCTTTGTTTCAGATCCATCCATAACAGAAACATTTACAAGCCTATGTTATGGATGTGAAAAAGAAAAATATTAACGTAAATATTGATGGTCTCTTTTCTTCGTTCCCAGCTATCATCCCCTCCTGTTCTAAATACTCTTCACTTACTATAAAATAGAGGTTATAGGGACCAGCAGGTGGCATAGTGGTTAAGGCACTGGACTCCTATACGACCAACTACGGGTTAAATCCCGGACCTGGCAGCTTGAAAATCATGCCAGACACATGTGCATACATGCCCCATGGCTTGACCATCCCCCTGGGAGGGCGTTTGATTTCTCACGTTCCCTCTCACTGTCTCTGTCCTCTCCAATGAGTGCATGTGCCCTATTGTAAAAACTTTGATTTAAAAAATCATACACAGAGAGGTAAAAAGCAGTGAGAAGGAAAATGTAAGAAGCAGAAACCGGAAGGAATAGCGACAGTTTGTTTCTAAAAAGGTAAATAAGTATGTCTCAAAAGAAAGCTTAAGTGAATAAGAAGATAGAGAAGCATGCTTACATCTTTTGGGGAAGGTTGAGGTAAGTCTTTGTGGGAAATAGGAAATGATAAGAGATGAGAAAAAAAGGAAGTTTAGGACATTGCTGTGTATTGTGTGCGTTCTTCCTTTAGCATCTGATTGAAAATCTGAGGTAGGAACTTTAATTGCTTTCAGCTTTTTTGTTGTTGTTTTTCCCTGGTGGGGTTCTGTTTTTAATTTAAATTAAAAAAAAAATACGTTTGATTATGGGACCAGCAGATGGCATAATGGTTAAATCGCTGGACTCCCATGTAGTCCACCACAGTTTAAGTGCCTGACCTGGCAGTTTAAAACTCACTGTGGTACTTGGGGGACAGCAGTTGGTGTAATGGCTATATCGCTGGACTCCCATGTAGTCAACCAGTTCGAGTCCTGGACCCGGTGGCTTAAACTCACGCCAATGTGTGTGCATGTGAGCCCAAGATCCCGAGAGAATGGAGGACAAGGGATTGGCCGTGGCCACCCCCCCGCCCCAGGGTATTTCTTGCTTTCTGTCTCTCTATCTCTGACGAGTGCACAAGACCCATAGCAAAAATCCTCTCAAGAAGGAAAAAAAAAAAAAAAAAAAACTCACTGTGGTATTTAAGGGCACTGGAGTCCCACATGGCTGACCATGGTTCGAGTCTGGGACCTGGCAGCTTGCTTTCTCACTTTCTCTCTCTCTCTCTCTCTGGTGAAATAAAAATAAATAAATAAAGTTAAATAATTCTTTAAAGCAAACAAACAAAAAAACTCATGACCGGGCCCAAGATCTGGAGAGGAGAATGGAGGTGAAGAGATTGGGGTCAGTCATTTCCCCCACCCCCCACCCCCGGGGAGTGATTTTTCACTTTCTGTCTCTTTATTTCTCTACAGGGAGCACACGCTCCTATAGCAAAAATCCCTCTAAAAATAAGTAAACGAATAAATACATTTGATTGTGTATATTTAAATATACAACATGTTACGGGATACGATCCACGAGACAGTAAAAAGGTTAATAAAGCAAATGATCACAGCCATCATCTCAGTTACTGGTCTGCGTGTTGGGGGTGTCAAGAACAGCTAACGTCTACTCAGCATGACTCTCAGATACAGAATACTTTTACACAGGGCCTACTCACAAGGCAGCCACGCCTTATCAAACCGTGTAAGCGCCTGCTGTCAGAGGCAGGGTTGTATACTGGTTGGGGCTGGTGGGTCCTAGAATCAGAAACTCTGTGTTTGAATCCCGATCCCATTTTCCACCTCGTTTCTTTTTCCGTGTGTCCATAAGCATTACTTTCCTGCTCTGTGCCCCACGTCCCCATCAGTACCCACAGCACAGAATTGATGTCAAGTTTGCATATGAATACGCGAAGGTACTCAGGCGGGAGCTGGCTGCGGAAAGCGCTCAGGTGTTGGCGAGTAATGGAACCTAGCGCATCGGCCCAAACTCAGCTGCTTCAACCAAACCAACTAAAAACACCTGCGGCGGCTCCTCGCTCCTAACTTCTCGGCAGCCTTCTCCCGCCCGCAAACCTGCCCCGGAGCCTCGGTCCAGGCTCCCTCCCGCTCCCGAGCATCCCGCGGCGTGGCCGTGCCCAGCGGGCTCCGCGCCCCGCGCCCTCGGACCCGCCGGGGCTGGTCTCCCGTGTGTGCGCGCATTGTTTCGGCTC
>NW_006159512.1:7211078-7230783 GCF_000334495.1 Tupaia belangeri chinensis
GGCGAGAGAGAGAGACTTTCCACCCGCCGGGGCCTCTCCGCGAAGGGTCGCCCACCCGGGGTCCGCGATTCCCGCCCTGTCAAGAGCAAAACCACCCCGAGCCCCAGCCCCGCCGGCCCTCTCCCGCCTTTGCCTTCCTCCCTTAGGACCGAGGGTCTAGGAGCGCGCAGAGGGGCCCTCGGGTACTTTCCCCCCAGGCCCGCCCGACCCGGGCAGGTGGCCGTCTACGCTGCCGGGAAGTGGCTCGCGGTTAGACCGGTCGTGTCCGCGCGGACGGGGTGTGCCGAGGCTCCCGAGCGAGCGCTCCACCCTGTCCTCCGAAAGAGGTCGTCCCGGCTGGGCCCTGCTCGTCGCCACTGCCCCGAAAGGGAGGCCCTGCCTGTGGTCCCGCCGATGGAAAGGCGGTTGAACTTCGTTGTGCCCGCCTGGGGAGACTGCGGCTGTCACTGTCGCAGCCCTCTCCCGGGTGTCAGCTCTGGCTCCTTCGTGGCTGGTAACTTTTCTCCAACCGAACAGCTTCATCACAGCGCTCATTTCAACAGTTCGGTCGAGGACTTCTTAGTTACTTTTCACCCGGTGCCCCAGCACAGAGTTGAGAAGTTGTTTGACGGTTTGACATCGTGTGAAAACCCCACTTGAAGAACAAATTAGGCCTGGTTTGAATCTTGCCCTGATAGTTGTCCAGGACTAGCCCTAAAGTTACCAAGCCTTGTTTTTCCTGTTTTGTTTTGTTTTGTTTTTCCTAGAAGACACATGCACTTGCGAGGAGAGAGAACGAGAACCTATTCTCATGGGGGATGGTCCCACCACAATCTCTTTTCCGTTTCTCCCTCTTTTTCACACTTTTGTGCACAGACACACACTGCCAGATTGTTTCTCTAGCTACTGGTTTGAGAGTCCAACCAGTTGGCCACGTGGGATCCAGCCCTCTTAACCATCAAGCCACTAGCTGGTCCTACCAGCCTTTATTTTCCCCTTCCTCTCCTCTCTGTAAGGTTTTTTGCCATAGGGCTTGTGTGCTCGCTGGAGTGGAGAAAGAGACAGAGAGAGGGGGTGATTTCTAGCTTTCTGTCTCTCTGTCTCTCTTTTTCTCTGGTAAGCACATGTGTCCTATAAGAAAAATCTCTAAAAAAAAAAAAAAAAAAAACCTGATCTGGCATCATCAGAGTTCTTCAACAGCATCATTGACATTTTGAGCCAGATATCTTTGTTTTGAAGGGGCTGCCCTGTACATTATTCAAATTTTTTTATTTTAAATTTTAATTTAATTTTTCCACGAGTGAGTAAGACAGACACACACACATGTAGCACCCTAACAAGGTCTTGATGCAGCTTTACCCAGGTCTGATCCTGAGCATGTGCCGGAAGTACACAGGGAAATCTCCAGACACAGACCTGGAACCTTCCCGTGTGGGTCAACCTTGCAGAGTGTTGGTGTTTTACTGCTGTGCCACCGTCTGCCTCCTGTCCTGTGCATTTCAAGATATCTGGCAGAAACTCTGGCCTCTACCCAGTAGATGCTCATAGCACCCCCACCTCCAGCTGTGAACAACTAAACCTTTTTCAGATATTGCCAAATGCCCCCAGTAGGCAAAGTAATCTCCATTGAGAACCATTGCTATAAATGATACATACACACAGTATATGACAACTGTTCATTGTTATAATTGGCTTTCATTTTATTTTGGCAACTAGTTACGAATCAGTGGTTCCTACCAGCTGTTAGAGGAGACATCCCTCCAGGCTGTGCTGCCCATGGATTTGTCTGCGATGGTACCAGAATATTAGTATTTGGGGGAATGGTCGAATATGGAAGATACAGCAATGAGTTATATGAGTTACAAGTAAGTGTTTTTAAAATTTGTTATTTCAATCTAAAGCTTTAATAAGTGACAATATTCATAATTCTTCAAAGATTGCTAAGTATTTCATTAATGTTCTTAAAATATAATAGTATGATGTTCACATTTTGTAGCTTAGAAGAATATGTTTCACTTAGAAGTCAAAGTTTCTAATTTAAGTCTTTCTCTCACACTGAATGTAACACTTGTAACTTCACAGTATCTGTTACTAATATGCAGGGTACTTTAACTTTAGCTTGCAACAGAGCACCTGGAAGACTTGTGGAAACACAGGTTGCCGGGGGAATTCTTTGTCCTGGGACCTGAGCATTTGCATTTCCATCAAGTTCCCAGCTGATGATGCTGGATCCCAGACCATACTCTGAAAATCACTGCTTTAGTATTGTAGAACATCTCCTCCCACTTAGAATTACTTTTTTTCCTAGTAATACATACAGGAAAGGTAACAGCTGCATATAACCTTTCTAAATGTGACTATTAAAGCAGACTTGTTGCCCTAGTTGACTTTTTTTTTTTTTTTTCTGATCTGTTTGTCCCTAGGGACATGATCCTGAGGGCATTTGCTAATTGGCATATGTGAGTAGGTTGTACCTATTCGTAAGAACTGATTTCAGAAATAGTTTCAGATAAGATACACATGGTTAGTGAATATGTTTTGGAGTTTGGTTTGTTAGATGAGCTTTATTAAAGGCTAAAATAGTATTCATGGATTACCTAATTATGAAAAGTAATATATAAATTACATTTAGTCTTAAAACTATGCATAATACTTAATTTTTCACTTAGAAATACTTTAGAATTGTTAGTGTATATTATTCTAAGCTTAGGTTGCCATTGTGGACATCTGTGGAAGATAACCTGATTTCTGTTGGTACAGATATTTAACATGTGTTTATGTTAGCTGCTTATTTATCATTAGTCCCTGAAGTAGTTTATTGAAGCCTTCTGGGTTGTATTTGGATTAAAATGTATTGGTATTATTATTTTTTAAAGAATTATTTAACTTTATTTATTCATTCTTTTTTTTGTTTGTTTTCTTGACCAGAGAGAGACAGAGAAAGTGATAAAGGAAGCCACCAGGTCTGGGACTCAAACCGTGGTCAGCCATGTGGGTGTGTCCAGTGCCTTAACTACCACACCACCTGCTGGTCCCTGTAGTGGTATTATTTTATACTGCTGACAATGTAACAATGCTTTCAGTTTTGTCAGAGTGTATTTGTGCTCTTTTTTAGGCAAGTCGCTGGTTATGGAAAAAGGTGAAACCCCACCCCCCTTCTTCTGGTTTACCTCCTTGTCCTAGGCTGGGACATAGCTTCTCTTTATATGGTAACAAATGCTATTTATTTGGTGGCCTGGCAAATGAAAGCGAAGATTCAAACAATAATGTTCCCAGGTATGCTACTCTTTCAGACTCAATGTTTATTTTATGATTTAGATTAGGAACATTTGATTTCTTCTACCTTAATTATTAGAAGGAATTAATCTTTTGCATTTAAATCTAACAGTGAATACATTTGTGTGTGCTTGTTTTCTTTAGTCCCTAGAGTATATCTGTTTACAAACTATGTCTTTTCTAATCAAGTCATTTTATTAAACTGATACTAATTTAACTTTGTATATCAAAGTGTTTGTAAATATTGATTCATAATATATTTTGGCTAGGTTTTAAATGACAATGAAACTTAACACATGGTTATTTCAAATTAGGTTTCTCTGCGATTTGGTAACAATATCTTGCTATAAAGTGAAGGCCATGAATTGAGTGGTTTATACTCATAAATATTTTACAATCGGTTCTTTCCTCTTCTTTACAAACTGAATTTATCCACTGTCTCTTTTCATTTCAAATGGTGTTTTGGTCACATTGCCATTATGGCACTCAGGCTTTGGAGATTCAGAGTGCAATAGGTTGTTTTCTTTCTTTTTTTTTAAAGAATTATTTACTTTATTTATTATTATTATTCAGTTTGACCAGAGAGAAATAGAGGTAGAAAGAGAGAAAGAGAGAAAGAGGGAGAGTGAGAAAGCAAGCTGCCAGGTCTGGGACTTGAACCATGGCCAGCCATGTGGGAGTCCATTACCTTAAGCACCACGTCACCTGCCTGCTCCATAGGCTCTTTCTTTTTTTTTTTTTTTTGGAGAGGTTTTTGCTATAGAGTGCTTGTGAGCACTAGAAAGACAGAGAGAGACAGAGACAGAAAGTGAGTAATCACCCCCCAGGGGGGGATGGCCATGCCGCAATCCCTTCTCCATTCTCCTCTCAGGATCTTGGGCATGCACGCACATGTGCCTGGTATGAGTTTAAGTCGCCGGATCCGGGACTTGAACTGTAGTTTACTACATGGGGCTACAGCGACATAGCCATTATGCCAACTTCTGGTCTCTCCCTAGGCTCTTTCTTAATCTGTGTCCTTCAGAGTAAGTAATCTCAGCCTATTTCCTTCACTGTGAACTAAGGGTGATTAAATACCTCTTACAATATTGTTGTGATGGCTAATAAGATCGCTGATACAGTTTGTAAAGCACTTTCAAGTTACCGTAGCATGTAGTACAGTAGGTGTTATCATCATTATAATTTTATTTTACCTACATTAGATCAATGGTAGGGTCTAGCTTTTAAAATTTTTTTTTAAACTTTTAAAAATAACAGGTGCATGGGACCAGCAGTTAGCGTAATGGCTATGTCACTGGACTTCCATGTAGTTTGAACGTGGTTTGAGTCCCAGACCCAGTGGCTTAAAACTCATGCTGGGCACGTGTGTATGTGTGCCCAGGATCCCAAGCAGAGAAGGGATTGCGGCATGGACATCCTCCCTGGGCGGTGATTTCTCGCTTTCTATCTCTCTGTCTGTCTCTGTCTGTCTCTGTCTGTCTGGCGAGCGCACACGCCCTATAGCAAAAACCTCTCTAAAAAAAAGAACAGATGCACTAAGTCATAGAAAATTTAGAAACTAAAGAAAAGAAAAAAAAATCACAGTAATCCCAGATACTTTTATTAATAGCACATTTTTTTCTTAAACAGGTTTTTAAAATAATACTTTTAAAAATTCAAGAAATTATAAATTATACAGTATTCTTTTTCACATTATCATTGACCTCCACCAGAGGCAAATACATATAATTCATTTTGCTTTACATATTTTGGGACCTTTTCATGTAACATATTACATTCATTAAGTTTTGTTAGGTTACTGTATAAAATAGGGTAAGCTGCTTTAGGTTCTGCTGCTTACTGGGGCCAGTAGATACATGTGATACTTTTTAAAGGCTCTAATCAAAAGCTTGCTCATTTATTTCTGGTCACATTCTATTGGTCAAAGCAAGCTATGTGTTTAAGGCAAGAATCAGTGGTCCAGGGATATATGAGTGTCTTCAAAAAGTTCATGGCAATGCATATTATGAAAAAACTATGCATAGAATTTAAAATTTTTTGCACCAAAATAAATTTAAATTTTATTACTTTAATTTCATTTTTTTCCCACAGACTTTTTGGATTCCATTCCATATTGTGCTTACTGGGAGAGAAGAGTTGGGAATATTAATCTGATTTTTCACACAGATGTTTTCTCTTTTATATACATGAGATCTCTCCCTCTCTCTTTTTTCTTTGCAACTTTGGGTATTTACTAGGTTTTGTCTTTGTTCTGTTTTGTCTTTTATTCCCTTTAATAATATGTATTCTTGGGAACCAGCAGTTAGCGTAATGGCTGTGTCACTGGACTCCCACGTAGTTGACCGTGGTTCGCTCCCCGGACCCAGTGGCTTAAAACTCACACCGGGCACGTGTGCGTGCGTGCCCAGGATCCCGGGAGGAGAATGGAGAAGAGGGGATTGCTGCGTGGCCATCCCCCCTGGGGGTTGATTTCTCGCTTTCTGTCTCTATGTCTCTCTCTGTCTGTCTGGGGAGCGCACGCGCCTTATAACGAAAATCTCTCCAAAAAAATGTATTCTCAGGACCACCAGCAGATGGTGTAAATGGTTATGTGGCTGGACTTCCAAGTAGTAGACTGCAGCTCGAGTCCCGGATTCAGCGGCTTGAACCTCATGCCAGGAACGTGTGCCCAAAATCCCAACAGGAAAATGGAGAAGAAGGATTGTGGTGTGGCCATTTTCCCCAGAGGGTGTGTCCTTGCTTTCTGTCTCTCTGTCTCTTTCTGACTCCCCGGCAAGTGCCCTATTGCAAAAATCTCTCTCAAAAAAATGTATATTCTCATGGCAGTATATGTAGATGATCTTATTCTTTTTTTTTTTTTTTTTTTTTTTGGAGAGTCTTTTTTCTTTTTTTTTTTGAGAGAGACTTTTGCTATAGGGAGTGTGTGCTCTTCAGAGAGAGACAGAGAGACAGAAAGTGAGAAATCACTCCCCCCACCACCAAGGGGATGGCCACACCACGAGCCCTTGCCTACCATTCTCCTCTTGGGATTTGGGGCATGTATTCACACATGCCTGGCATGAGTTTAAGCCACCCCGGGTCCAGGATTCAAACTGCAGTCAACTATATGGGAGTCCAGTGATAAAACCATTACACCATCTGCTGGCCCCTCTTTTTTATTTTTTCAATTGCCAGAGAACATGTGCACTCTAAGATAGATAGTGAGAGAGAGGGAGAAAGAGCCTGTCAGTGGGGCATGGTCATGCTGCAATCCCTTCTGGTCTATTTTTCTATCTTGTTGGGATTTAGGGCATGCATGATATTTCAATCACCAGGAATTGGGACTCAACCCCCCTGTCTGCCATGTGGGATTGGGTTCTCTTAACCACTAGGCAGCAACCACCGACCTTAGTTTTTTGTTTTTTTGTGGGTTTTTTTGAAGGTGTGTTTTTGTTTTTTTTTTTTTGCTATAGGGCGCGTGCGCTCGCCAGACAGAGAGAGACAGAGAGACAGAAAGCAAGAAATCACCTCCCGGGGGCATGGCCACACCGCAATCCTTCTCTTCCATCCTCCTCCTGGGATCTTGGGCGTGCACACACACGTGCCTGACGTGAGTTTTAAGCCACTGGGTCTGGGATGCGAACTGTGGTGGACTAAATGGGAGTCCAGTGACATAGCCATTATGCTAACTGCTGGTCCCCTGACCTTAGTTTTTTAATAAATGCTGAAAAGCAGTTTGACTCATGTAAATTATTTAACTATTCCTTTATTGGTAGATATTTAAATATTTCTGTTTTTCTCCTTTTACAATCTTTGCATGTGTAAATATTTTTGTAAGATCAATATATGTAAGTGGAATTGGGAAAGATCAGAGGATATCTGCGTTTAAAACTTTGTTAGGTGCTCTAGAATCAACCTCCAAAGAGAGGAAACCAGTTTATGCTCCCAGTAACACTGTGTGAGAGTGCCTATACTTTTAGCAATATTGAATTACCTCATTTCTTCTTTTTTGCCAACCTATTAGGTGAAATATATTTCATAGATTTTTCTTTCTATATTTTAAACAATTATTTTATTCAACTTTATTATAATTATTATTATTATTTTCCAGTTTGATCAGAGACAGAGAGAGAGAGGGGGAAAGTGAGAAAGTCACCAGGTCTGGGACTTGAACCATGGTCGGCCATGTGGGAGTCCAATGCCTTTAACCACCATGCCACCTGCTGGCCACATCTATTTTTTTTCTACAGGGCACATGCACTCGCCAGAGAGAGACATACAGAGAGAGGGAGAGAAAGTGAGAAAGCACATGCCTGGGGCATGACCATGACATTCACTTCTCTTGCAATTTTCTCAAGATTTCGGGCATGCATGCATATGCACTCGGTGTGTTTTTTCAAGCCTCCCAGTCTGAGACTTGAACTGCATTATTGGCCAGGTGGAATCTAGTCACTTTAACCACTACACCAACTGGCTGGCCTCAGGCTTTTTTTTTTTTTTTTTAGAGGTTTTTGCTATAGGGCACGTGTGCTCGCCAGACAGAGACAGAGAGACAGAAGCTGAGAAATCACCCCTCAGGGGGGATGGCCACGCTGCAATCCCCTCTCTTCCATTCTCCTCTTGGGATCTTGGGCGTGACCGCACACATGCCTGGCGTGAATTTAAGCCACCGGGTCCAGGACACGAACCATGGTAGACTATGTGGAAGTCCAGCGACATAGCCATTATGCTAACTGCCGGTCCCGCTGGCCCCAGTTTTGATTTTTTAACTGAGAATGAATTTCATGAACTGTTCGTATTGGACATTTATCATGCTCTTTCCAAAATTGCCTATTCATGTTGCCGTTCATTTTTCTTTTTAAAAATATTGAAATGCAAGTTATATACCATAAAATGAATCCTTTCCATACGAACATGTCAGTGATTTTTAGTAAATTTGTGTTGTGCAGCCATCACCACGATCCTGTTTTAGAACATTTCCATCACTCCAGAAAGAGACTTCTGCCCACTTGCAGTCAGTCCTTGTCCTGATCCCCAGGCAACCGTGAATCAACCTTCTGTCTCCATAGATAAACCTGTTCTGGACATTTCATGTAGATACGATTATGAGGTTTGTCCATGTTGTAGCATGTATCAGATATTTTTCCCTTTATATTGCTAAATAGTACTCCTTTGTATGCCTTCACCACACTGGCTTGTGTATCCTTTCATCAGATGATGAACATTTGGATTGTTTCCGGTTTTTGGCTTTTATGAATAATGCTGCTGTGAACAAGTCTTGGCTTCTTTTTCTAATGGCTTTCTGATTTTTTTAAGGATTATTAATTTTATTTATTACTATTATTTTTTAAAAAATGGCTATAGGGCACTGTGCTCACCAGAGAGGGACAGAGTGGGTGGGAGGGGATAGAGAGAGAGAATGCAAGACACCAGGTCCAGGACTCAAACTGTGGTCAACCATGTGGGCATCTAGCGCCTTTACCACCACGCCACCTGCTGGCCCCTCACCCAACCTCTTTTACTAAATAAGCCAAATTTGCTTCCTGTTGATTTATAATTTCATCTCTGTCATATCTTAACTCTTATATAAATGAGTCTTTTTTCTAGACTTTCTAGACCATGGCTTGCACATAATACACAGATCTGACCTGCTTATTTCTGTGGTTTAAAGTTTTATAGGAACCCAGCCATGCCCATTCATTGTCATATTTTCTTTAGCTGCTTTTCTGTTAAAACAGCAGAGCTGCATATTTGCCACAGACTTTATGGTCTGCAAAGTCTAAAATTTACTATCTGTTCCTTCACAGAAAAAGTATGTTGACTCTTGCTCTAGAGTCTGTTCTGTTTCATTAATACATTTATCTTCCTTGGGCCGGCAGCTGGCGTGGTGGTTAGGAAACTGGACTCCCACATGGCTGACCATGGTTCGAGTCCTGGACCAGGTGGCTATCTTTCTCACTCTCACTCTCTCCTCCTCTCTCTTGTCAAATCAAATAATAATAATAATAATCTTATATAATCTTCCTGTAATTAAGTGTGGCATTTGCTATCGGTTTCTAGTGTGTCCTTTAAAAAAAATTAAATTAATTAAATTTTTTGAGAGGTATTTTTGCTATTTGGTATGTGTGTTCACCTGAGATACAGACAGAAAGAAATCACCCCCTGGGGGGATGGCCACACCACAATTCTTTCTCCTCCAGTCTCCTTTCAGATTTTGGGCATGCACATACACATGCTGGTGTGAGTTTCAAGCCGCCAGGTCCAAGACTCAAACCATGGTCGACTACCTGGGAGTCCAGCAACATAACCATTATGCCATATGCTGGTCTATATTTATTATTATTCTTCAGTTTGATGAGAGAGAGAGAGAGAGAGAGAAAGAGAAAGCTACCAGGTCTGGACACAAACCACAGTCATCGAAGTGGGAGTCTGGTGCCTTAACCACCATGCCACCTGCTGGCCCCTCTGGTGTGTGTCTTTAATTAGACTAAGGAAATTTTCTTAAATTTATAGTCTACCAGTTTTTTTTTCTTGTCTTTTTAAACAAAAATGGATGTTGGGTTATTTATTTAAAAAACAATTATTTTATTTTATTTATTATTTTAATTTGACCAGAGAGGATCAGAGAGAGAGAAAGTGAGAAAGTAAGCCTCCAGGTCCAAGACTTGAACTGTGGTCAGCCACATGGGAGTCCAGCGCCCTCTCAGGATTTGCAGCTCTGCTTTATTTATTTATTTAATTAGCCATAGGACATAGGCGTCCACCAGAGAGAGACAGAGGGAAAGTGAGAAATCACTTCCCAAAGAGGCTGGCCATGCCACAATCGCTTTTCCTCCACTCTCCTTCTGGGATCTTGGGCACACAGCTCACATCACCTGGTATGATTTTCAAACTGCTAAGTCTGGGACTCAAACTGCAGTTGGCCATATGGGAGTCCAGCACCTTAACCACATTCCAGAGCTGAACTTTTAAAACTGCCACAGTTGTCATTGATATGAGTAACTAAGTGATAACAGGAATTTCTCCTCTCTCCTGTCCATTATTGAGTCCAGAAGAATGCCTGGTACCAAGCAGTGTTTGATATATCACATGATGAATGAATGAGGTCTGGGATTTCTGCCCTCCTAACTCCTTTCTGTACTATATGAATTATCTCAGCAAGGCTATAGTATCTTTATAAACAGAAACAAAAGGCAAATAAAGGTATATATTAGCTGAATGTTTTCATTTCTGTCATTTCCTAGATATTTAAATGATTTCTATGAGTTGGAACTACAGCATGGCTCTGGCGTTGTGGGTTGGAGCATTCCAGTGACAAAAGGGATTGTGCCTTCTCCAAGAGAATCCCATACAGCCGTTATATATTGCAAAAAAGATTCTGGAAGTCCTAAAATGTATATTTTTGGCGGAATGTGTGGTGCTCGCCTGGATGACCTATGGCAACTTGACTTAGGTAAGCTTCACTTAGTTCAGGTTCAGGAATTGCTTATGAGTAACAAGGGAAAAAAACATTTTTTTTTTTTTTTTTTTGGAGAAGTTTTCGCTATAGGGCGTGTGCGCTCACCAGACAGACAGAGACAGAGAGACAGAAAACGAGAAATCACCCCCCCAGGGGGGATGGCCACGCCGCAATCCCTTCTCCTCCATTCTCCTCTCGGGATCTTGGGCATGCACACACACGCGCCCGGCGTGAGTTTAAGCCACCGGGTCCGCGACGCAAACCGCGGTCGACTACGTGGGAGTCCAGCGACATAGCCATTACGCTAACTGCTGGTCCCAACAAGGGAAAATTTTTAAATGCTTGAAAAAAATATTTTTGTTGTAGTATTCACTGAGTTGTACATAGATGTGTAGCCAGCAGTTACAGCTCCAGGGAGAGCGGAGGTGTACTGTGAATGGCTGCTGATCAGTCCTGTTAAGTAAGGGAAAGTCTGTGCCCTCTCAGTAGGATCACTGTGTGTCCTAGTTTGTCTGGGATGGTCCTGCTTCATGTTTATCATTCCATGTAGTTATCAATACTACCCCCTTTACAGGAAAAGTGTCCTGTTGGGAATGATAACTTTATATGTTACCTTATCTAAAGGAAATGGAGCATTAGCAATGTGATTGCTGGTCAGTAAAAATCCCTTAGGGAGTTGTTGCTAAAGGAGCCTAGGAATGAATGATTGGTAGGTGAGCCTCTCTTATTTGGCTATCTTCTATATAATGTGCTCTTATGGAAAAATGTTAAAATCCCTAATGTTCTTAATTCAAAACTGGGGGATAACCTAAGCATACCTCTTCATTACAAAAATCATAGATTTCTGATTAGAAATTTATGTCTATTGGAAATGTTAAAGATGAAGTTCAAGTAACTGCTTTGAAAATGTTTTGCTTTATTTTGATAAGCACGTTTTGGTTTCATTTTATTTAGTTTTTAAGATTTTTGCCATAGGGCATGTGTACTTACTGGAGAAAGAGAGAGGGAAAGTAAGAAATTACCGTATGGGTAATTACCCACTGAGGGGATGGCCACAAAACAGTCACTTCTCCAGTCCCCTCGGGATTTTGGGCACACACGCGCACATGCCCCGTGTGATTTTCAAGCTGTTGGGTCCAAGACATGAACCATTTTTCTGCTTTATGGAAGTCCAGTACCTCAACCACTACTCCATTGCTGACCTATTTGCTTTATTTTTTTTTAATTAATATAAATTGAAGTAATTTTCTATTGTCCGGTTGCTAATATATTTGTTTTTACTTACAGAGACTATGTCATGGTCAAAACCAGAAACCAAAGGGACAGTGCCACTCCCAAGAAGCCTTCACACAGCCAGTGTTATAGGAAACAAGTATGGCATTCTCCTGTTTTTCATTTTTGCTTTTTTTTTTTTTTTAAAGAAGTTAAAGATACACACAAAGAAAAGGATTGCTAATGACTTTTTGGAAGTAGACTACAGAATTTAACAATATTTGTGGATACTGAAGTTAACATAAGCTATCTGTGGAAGCCAAAAGTGCTGTTCTGTTTTCCTATGCTGTCTTTTTACTTTACATTCTTCACGATGCCTTGCACAGAATAGGTGTTACCTGTGTAAGGCAGGGTGCTGTCAGACGGGTCTGTCTTCTGTCATCAGGTTTGGCACAGCTTACTCACTATTCCTTTATATATATATTTAATTTATTTTATTTATTTATTTATTTATTTTTGCTATAGGGCGCGTGCACTCGCCAGACAGACAGAGAGAGACAGAGAGCCAGAAAGCGAGAAATCACCCCCCAGGGGGGATGGCCACGCCACAATCCCTTCTCCTCCATTCTCCTCTTGGGATCCTGGGCACACATGCTCACGCGCCTGGCGTGAGTTTTAAGCCACCAGGTCCAGGACGTGAACCGCAGTCGACTACGTGGGAGTCCAGCGACATAGCCATTATGCTAACTGCTGGTCCCACTTTTTATATATTTTTGGTAGTGCTTGTTTTATCGTGCTCAGGCACATACTCTAAATGATTATACTATAGATGGCAGCATAGAGTATGGTTAGAACACAGATTCTAAAGGTTGTCTGAATTCAAGTCTCAGTTTTAGTACTTCTCTGACCTGGGACAAGGAAATTTAATCCATCAAAGAAACCTCAGTTTTCTCAAGTATACAATGGGGATTAAAGTAAAACCTCCTTCTCCAAGTTGTAATGAGGACTAAACGGATTTGTTCGCACAAAGTACTTAGACCAGTTTCTGGTTCATACAAAACACTCCATGAAAGTCAGCTTTTATAGTACTACCATCCACAAGTTCCCATATTTATACAACACCGGGCGATGACTAGGATACTGTGCAAGTAGAATTTAATGACGCATTTATAATAGGCATTTTACTTTAAATAGAATGTTTTAGGAAACTATTTGTAATTTAGAAATTTTTTTAAAAATAGCCTTAAGGAACTGGCAGGTGGCATGGTAGTTAAGCGTGCTGGACTCCCACATGGCAGACCATGGTTCAAGTCCTGGACTTTCTCACTGTCCACCTTCCTCCCCTTTTCCTCTTTTGCTCTGTCCTTCTCTGGTAAAATATAATAAATAAAGTTAAATAAGATAATTCTTTTTAAAAAATAGCCTAGAAACTGAACAGAATAGTCTTTACTTATAAACAAAACCATACAACATAGGTTTTTTTAAAGCAACAGAAACCTTTCTTACAGTGCAGTTTTCTGTTGGAACCCCTAATCAATAATAGAGAGAAAAGCAGAGCTTTGGTTAGCATGAGGCTGCCTGGGACCTAAGAACTCTGCCCAATGAGCCTTTCTCCTTCACATAGTCACCGTACTTGTCTTAAGGACCTCTGGTGCCTTGAGGAACATAGTGTAAAGTTTTTATTTAAATAATATCAGTGACCAAAGTTACATGAAATTTCATCTTCTTTGGTTACTGTATGCATACAATTCTAAATTTGGCTTTGGATGTCATAGAATGTTTGGGTGGCTTTTTTACTAAAGTACTTTTAGTATATTATGGACAATATTGATTTTCAAATATATTGTAATTATAATTTTCCCTATTTTAATTGGCTTGCCAGAGAGAAATAACTTCATGCTTATTAAATTGTAAACTTCTTTTTTTTTTGAGAGGTTTTTGCTGTAGGTCATGTGCACTCACCAGAAAGAGAGAAACAAAGAGACAGAAAGTGAGAAATCGCCCCAGAAGGGATGGCCCAGCCACCATCCCTTCTCCTCCATTCTCTCTGAATCTTGGGCACACACACACACACGTGCCCGGCGTGAGTTTAAGCCACCAGGTCCAGGTCTCGAAACCCAGTTGACTACGTGGGAGTCCAACAACATAGCCATTATGCCATCTGCTGGTCCCTAAATTGTAAACTCTTAAAAAAAACTATTAATTGATCTTCTTAGTCCCATTACCTTGATAGTCATAACTGAATGAATGGCTCTGAAGTCTGAGTCAACAAATAAGAAATTTAAGTCTATTAATCTTTGCATTTCAAATCCAAAAGTAAAATCAGTTACTGGGACCAGCAGTTAGTGTAATGGCTATGTCACTGAACTCCCATGTAGCTGACCATGGTTCGAGTCCTGGACCCGGTGGCTTAAACTCATGCCGGGCACATATGTGTGCGTGCTTAAGATCCCAAGAGGAGAAGGGAGGAGAAGGGATTGTGGTGTGGCCATCCCCCCCGGGGGGTGATTTCTCACTTTCTGTGTCTCTCTGTCTTTCTGGCGAGCGCACATACCCTATGGCAAAAACCTACCCCCCCCAAAAAAAAAAAATTAGCTACTTTGTGCTATCTTTTTCTTGTTGTTCAGGATGTACATTTTCGGTGGATGGGTTCCACATAAGGGGGAAAATATTGAGACTTCATCTCATGATTGTGAATGGAGATGTACCAGTTCATTTTCTTACCTAAATTTGGGTGAGTCTTTCAAAAGCTACTCATTGAAATAAAATTTATTAATAAATTAATTTTGTTAGTTTGTTTCAGAGCAATAGGTTAATCATGGATTTTTCTGCCTTTTTAGATACAGCAGAATGGATCACTCTAGTATCAGATTCTCAGGAAGATAAAAAAAATTCAAGACCAAGACCAAGAGCTGGACACTGCGCTGTTGCAGTTGGCACTCGATTGTATTTTTGGAGTGGGAGAGATGGCTACAAAAAAGCACTAAATGGTCAAGTTTGTTGCAAGGATCTTTGGTATCTTGATACTGGTAGGTAAGAGTATTTAACAAATAAATGCTTTTCTTTAGATAAATAATGTGTATATTTCGAGACTTACTATAAATGTCACAGACTTTCTTTATCATAATTAAATAATAATGGTGGAAGAGGGACCAGCAGATGGTGTAATGGTTATATCTGTGAACTCCAGTGAGGTAGACCATGGTTCAAGTCCCAGGCCTGGCAGCTTAAAACTCATACCAGGTGCGTGTGTGTGCATGCGTGCCTTTTCAGTCAGGAAATTCATGTCCTTCAGTTCTGGGGAATTTGCTGACTTTATTTCAGTGATTTGTATCCTCTGTTTTCTCTATTCTCTCTTCATGTAACTTCTGTTATATGGGGTAGATAGCTCCTGGACTTGTCTTCTTACTGTCTGCTTTCGCTCAGGTCTGGATTGCCTTACTTTGAGAAACATAGGTAAGCTAGGTTGTAAATTGGGTAATGGAATAATTTACATGGGAATCGTCAAAGGGGCTAGGCTTAATTATCCTCTAAAACACAGTAGTCAGTTTTGTGGTTTGCTTTCTTTTACAGCAAGATTGTAAATATTTTTGGTGTTGTAGGGACCGCGCTCTCTGTAGTACTCAGCTCTGCTGTTGTAGCATGTAAGTAGCCATAGATCATGAACAAGTGAGTATAGCTGCATTTTTGTAAATAAATCTTGTTCACAAAAGCTGCCATGGGTTGGATCTGACCCATGGGTCCCAGCTTGCTGACTCATACTCTAAAGACACGTAGTTTAAAATGGAACATATTAGTCCCTTGCTCTTTTTAGTTTTTGGCATAGGGTGTGTGTGTTTGCTAGTGAGACAGTGAGAGGGAAAGTGAGAAATCATCCCCCACATCCCTCATGGGGATGGACATACCAGTCCCTTCTCCTTTACTCTCCTGGAATTTTGGGCACACACACACACACACACATGCATCCTGTATAGGTTTCACATTGCCAGGTCTGGGACTTGAGCCGCAGTCTGTTGTATGGGAATCCAGCGCCTTATCCACCATGCCACCTGCTAGCCCCCAGACTTGTTCTATATGGATGAATTATAGGCTTAAGATTTCAACTCACGGGCGGCTCCTGATTCGCCGGCTGTGATGTGGTCCCGCCCCTGCAAGATACCAAATAATGTCATCTGAAACATTGCCAGTATTTATTGATACTTCTAATGGTGAAAGAAAGCAAGATGTAAGTGAAGATCCAGAGGAAAGTGAGAAGCCAAGATTAGGTGAAGGGTCTGAGGCAGTCTCTAAACGACAAATGAAGAAGCTTATGAGACAGAAACAATGGGAAGAACAAGAACTCCGCAAACAAAAACGGAAGGAAAAGCGCAAGAGAAAGAAATTAGAGCGACAGTGTCAACTGGAGCCAAACTCTGATGGAAATGACAGAAAACGTATTCGAAGACATGTTGTTCCCAGCACACTCCGCCTAATCATCGACTGTAGTTTTGATGACTTGATGGTATTAAAGGACATTAAAAAACTTCATAAGCAGATTCAGCGCTGTTACGCAGAAAACAGACGAGCACTGCACCCAGTGCAGTTTTACTTGACAAGCCATGGAGGCCAGCTGAAAAAGAATATGGATGAAAATGACAAAGGATGGATCAACTGGAAGGACATCTATATCAAACCAGAACACTACAGTGAACTCATGAAAAAAGAAGACCTGATTTATCTGACATCAGATTCACCTAATGTACTGAAGGAATGAGATGAATCAAAGGCTTATGTAATTGGAGGATTAGTAGATCACAACCATCATAAGGGACTCACACATAAGCAAGCATCAGATCGTGGAATTGATCATGCACAGCTCCCCCTTGGAAACTTCGTGAAGATAAACAGTCGCAAAGTTTTGGCAGTTAATCATGTGTTTGAGATTATTCTGGGATGCCTGGAAACAAGAGACTGGCAAGAAGCATTTTTTTACTATTTTACCCCAACGAAAAGGAGCTGTTCCCACAGACAAAGCCTGTGAAAATCTTTCCCATGACAAACAGTCCGCTAGGCTTGAAGGTGGATTGGAAAGTGATTCCAGTGAGGAGGAATGTAGCAGAATTGAGCTGGATTTACCACCTGAGGAAGAAAAGCAGGATAAGAAAAATGGCACGGAACCTACAGTGGACACTGCACTGCACTAACGTTACCCGGTCTTCTTCTAGTTTAAGGGAAAATTAGAAGAAAATGGGGTACTGCACAGAATATTCAAATTGGAAGAATTCTTTTTTTTTTATTTTTGCAAATTTAAAAACTTTTTTCAGAGCTAAATGATAGAAAGCCTTTTAAATGCTGTAAAAAAAAAATTTTTTCAACTCACTAGAAGAATAGATGTTCTGATGTAACTGTCCGAGGATGGAATGTACTGCTTCTGAATTGTGAGTTCCCTGATGCAGTAGGAGGAATACAGAGAAAGGGAAGACAAGGATATTGTAGAAATAATCTCAGGTGTTTCTTTTTTCCAGTTCTGAGTCTATGATTTGTTTTGGAAATGTTGGTGATATTTTATACCAAGGTGATTACATGTCTCAGGTAGTACAAGTCTAGATGAGAGGTATTGACTTCAGAGAACATGTCCAAGTCATCTTTCCTAACAGTGCCAATATTTCTAGCATGTATGCTGTTGTAGAGAAATTGGCTCATAAAATTAAAAAGATGAAAACTTGTACAGAAGGTGAAATAATGTAGCTGTAACTGTAATACTTGGCCTCCCCCTTTCCCAGGATTAAATATTTTTTCAGAATCTGATGACTCAAGTAGTTTGGTACTAAGTTGTTTGGTTTGTAGGTATATTTGTATAAAGAATTAAACAAACGGAATCAGGATCACTGACTGTTTTCATTTGACCTACTAGAGCTGTCTTTATCTGAGTAAAATTTCCATCTCTTGATAAACAGATGAAATAGTTGTTGCTGATGTTTCCAAAGCTCCATTCTGTACGAAGTATATAGGCAAACTGTGGATATATTTGAAACGTAAATTTATAATGTCAATACTGTTCTTTAGAGAAACCACCAGCACCCTCCCAAGTGCAGCTGATCAAAGCTACTACCAACTCTTTTCACGTCAAGTGGGACGAAGTGCCTACGGTTGAGGGCTATCTTTTGCAATTGAATACAGACTTGACTTACCAAGCTGCATCATCGGATTCTTCAGCACCACATATTCAAGGTAATGTAATTTTCATGCTTAGAGAAAGCATGTATACTCATACAAAGACTCCTCACATACTTTTCAAATAATAAACTGCACAGTAGTGTGGATTTGTTTTGCTTTAAGAAATTTTATGTTGTGGTGGTCCATGCCTAGTAAATCAGATATGTTGAGTTTCAGCTCTGAAACTTGGCATCTTACCATTGTGACAGAAAACACACAGATATGCAGGATAGGATGCTTTTTTCTGCAGTTCATTTTGATGCACTTTCTTAATTTGACATATTACTTGACTCCAGTAGATGGTTTTAATTAGCCTTCATAAATATTTAATTTTTTTAAAAAAGTATGTTTAACTAAAAAGGCATTTGATAAGCAAAGCAAATTTAATTTTACTCATTCTTCCAGAGAGAATTTCAATCAACTGTTAAACTACTAAGAAAACTTTAATAAAGATAGTACTTTTTAAACCTTTGTAGAAAAAATAAATTCAATTTCTCCTGCTCAACACAACACAAATCACTTCTGTGATCCCAAAACGTGTGGTGATTTCTGTGATCCCAAAACGTGTGGTGATTTCTCCCCACTAGCAGATCTGTAAGGGAAGGGGGCACCAGCTGAGTGTCCTCTAATTTGGTTCAATTCTAACATTATTTTCCTGGCGAGAGCATCAGATCTCACAGTTTAAGGACTCAGTCCTGTAAGACTGCCCCCCGTACAGATACCAGTCCTAAGTTCTAGCCTCCAGAACCTCTGACTGACCAGCAAAGTTGGGGTTCCCACAATGTTCCCCTCCTCAGGTTCATTTAATTTGCTAGAGTGGCTTGCAGAACCCAAGGAAACAATTATAGTTACCTGGTTTGTTATAAAGCATACTCAAAGGATACAGACAAAGAGATGTTCAGGGTAAGGCATGTGGGAAGGAGATGGAGTGCCATGCCCTCGCTGGGAGCACTACCCTCCTGGAACCTCTGTGTTGTACTGTCTGGAAGCTCTCTAAACCCTGTCCTTTGGGTTTTATTGAAGTTTCATTGTATAGGCATGAAGGCATAACTGATAAATCATTGGTGATCAATTTAACCTTTAGCTGCCTCCCCAGAGGTTGGATGGTGGGTCTAGAACTCCTGCTCCTCTAATCCAGACTGAAAGCAACCTAGAGGTTGCCAGCTACCAGTCAACTCATTGACGTAGAAAAAGACATTTATCACTTTGGAGATTTCAAGCATTTTATGAGTCAAGTTGAATAGGGGTGAAGACCAAATATATATTTCACAACATCATAACCTTTAATATACAACTGGAATTTTAAAAATTTTATTGAGCCCAAGGAGTTTATCAGTCTGAACTTTTCTCATTCCTACAGGAATCAGGATGGACCCTCACAGACAAGGCAGTAATAGCATCATTCCTAACAATGTAAGTTCAGAAATGTATGGGGGTAAATTATGTTCATGGTTATGGTCCAATTGTGTAAATATTTTTAGCATATCGCTCTAGGATAAGTGTCCTTGACCCTTGCTGCACGTCAGAATCATCTCTGAGACAAACAAACAGAGACCTCTAAACCCTCCCAGGTCTAGTGAAGCAGAATCTTTTTTTTTTTTTTTT